>NC_056728.1:623075017-623375017 GCF_019279795.1 Protopterus annectens | reverse complement strand
GGCATAGGTTCATATCTTTAAAGGAAGGTACAAGGCATGCAATCCAGTAGGCCACTGTGGAGACCAGACCACTTTCCCAACTGCCCCAAAGCACAGTCCAGTTAAAGGACTTGTTTGGTGTCATACAGTATGCAAATAGAAACTGAGGGAATCAAATCCTGGACTCCAGGAAGCAGCTCCTTAACAGCTCATAGTCCTAATCCCTTGGATTAAGTAATCAAATTAACTAATCCTTGGATTAACTGACAGCATAAATGACAGTTCTCAGATTAGGAAGGTCTGAGTCTACATGGTTAACAAAAACTGAAAAACAAGAGGGACAAGAATAGAATACGTATCAACTTCTTAGTGTAAAAATCTACACAGCGCCTAAAATAATGGGAGGAACAAAGACCCAAAAATGGGGACAGATTTTAAATATTGTTCTTATAAACCTATAAAGGATTTGTGTTAACATGCATTTTCTGAAGGATATGAAATCTGCAACGAAAAGGTATGTCTTTATTTAGTGACTTCAGTCCTCAATGATTTACCAGAAAACAACAAATTTTATGAGGAATTGACCAAAAATACGAGGCAAAATACCTGGACATTCTGCGAAATTCTGGATAGTTGACAGATATGCCAGTGAGATACTCCAGGATGAATGGAAGTTGAGGAAGAAAGAATATAACTAGATTTGATCTGAAATGATCTCTTGACAGGATAACTTGAAAAATCACCCACTAAACTGAACTTTTTAGTTCTTATACAATCCAGAAAAATGTGTAATTAACTGTGCCAAAGGCTTGGATGAGATCAGAAACAAAGCATCTTCAGGAGGCCAACATTCATGCCAGAAAGAGTAACCAGACAGTTAATGTACTGTAGTTCAGGCCATGCTGAAATCTAGAGAAAAGACCAAGAAGAGAGAAAAAAATGGTAATCTGCTGAAAAAACATTTCTTTTATAAGTTTGTGGCTACGTCCTAGGCCAGGTGCAAGGCCAGCTGCTCTTGCAGAACAGTTTAAGCCTAGTCAGTTTCCCTTTTTGTGCTATAAATAACCAATCCCATTTGGTTACAGACTGGTCTTATCGATCTAGTAGTGAATAATTATATATTATCCCTGTTGTGAATAACTGGGATCATAGCATAGATAAATTGAGAGGACACATGCATGGAATAAAGTATTTAGGAGCTGCCTCTGTCCATTAGTAGTACAGGGGCAGTCCTGGGGTAAACATTCTGTTTCCCATACATAGATTTAAGTTGTGTTGAATATGGACACAGAAGAACTTTATTTTATGTGAATGGGGAGTCTGTTCCACAGCAGTGGTATCCTCTGCAAGATGTAGCTGTCACTCAAAACAGTTCTCTTTATGTTGTAAAAGAGGTTTAGATTCTTAGACCAAGTATTTCTTATGCCATTTGACTTGCTGATTTGCAGTAAATCCATCAGTATTGGGTTGGGGATGCCTTATATGCCAGACACAGGTCACCTATTAGCAGTCTGTTTAAGCTTTGTATCCTTTTAGTTAGGTATCTCATGTATCTTTGCTAGTGTGAAAAACAGAGAGAGCAGTCTGAAGACAAAGCTAGATCTAGGCTGAAAAGGTTTTGGAAGAAAAAAATCAATGACAGCTTGCCAAGAAAATTGAACTACTTCAATTTTTTTTCTTATAGGACTTGCAAATAGGAGCACAAGCTGATATGGCAAATGATATGGTGGGTATTCAGAAACATCTAGTTCACTGTATTATGTGAAGTACTATAAAGAGTGGTGACATGCAGGAAGGGGGCGATTCAGAGACAGAAGGCACACGGCTGCACTCTGGAAGAAATAGTATGGTAAACATGGTTGGGAAATGACTGCATAGTAGCATTTGAATCAGGGAACATACAATGTGTCTTAGCTCATATGCAGATGATGAAATTAAATATGACAAAGAGATTCACAGGCATACAAAGTGTTAGTGATAGCAGCAGGAGTTGCTGAATGTAAGGCCTTAGTGACTGCTTTCAGAACCACTGCCCATGATGTTGTGCATCATTGCTCTCCACTGCACAAATGGTCCACCATCAACTAATTTTATTTATTTTATTTATTTAACATTTGTTTACCGGGAAAGTCCGACTTGGAACATAGCCAATTTTCAGTGGAGGCCGAGGGAGAAACCCTCTAGATGCATGTTTTTGTAACGTGGGAGGAAACGGTCATGAATGCAGGGAGGACATGCAGACTCCACACAGAAGGCACCCTAGCTGAGAATCGAACTGGAGAACCTCTCACTGTGAGGCAACAATGCTACCGCTGCACCACTGTGCCATCCGGTAATATACCATCACTTCCATAACCAGGACATTGTTCACCACTGACCACTCCATTAGCATAGAAGAATAAATTCCTGTCTACAGTCTAGTCAATCTGCATTCAAAAAGCAGCAGGGGAGAGATGGGGATCGGGCAGTTATGGTGGAAGCGAGGAGCTGTTGTGGTGACGGGGCATGACTGAAAAAGGAACAAAGGGTAGTGGGCATGGCTGAGCTGCTGTGGAGGTGGGGGCAATATGCTGCATGCTTTCATTGCAAGTCCACCCCCTTGAGCATCCCAATGTTGCTGCAATGGAAGGGGGAGTAGCACGTAGAGCATAATAAAATACAAAAACAGCAGAATGATGTTGGCCAGACCCCTAGGACACCCTTAGATTCCATGACCAGCCAAAGACAGCATCACAGAAAGTCTGAGGGGATCATAAGTAGTTGGTAGGCCAAGCATAGATGTGGAGGACTGGGTAGGAAGGCCATAGTGTGATGTAAAAACCCAAAAAAATGCATTGTTGACCATTACCATGTGGATTGGGAGCCCATAAGGGAGGAGAAAAAAAAATTTGTTACCCTTACATAAATCAGTTGTGATATAAGGAATGCCCATTCCTGCGGACATGAAGGTATGTGTGGTATTAACCACCTTGCTACCGAGACCTTTCAGCATCCAGCAGAGGGCACATTAGTAATTTTGTAGGTATCAGACTCACAGATCCTACACCAGTTCCTTTACATGATGCTGCAGCACATAAAGGAGTTTCCATGGATAGCAGAAGACAGAACTTAAAATATGTGGGCATTTTACAGCACAGCCCCTTTCTCTGAGGTCCTTGATGCCACTTCTTATGCATACATCACTATCAAGACCTCACCTGCCACACAGTGTATTGGGTACATCAACCAGAAGGGCTTCCACTTCATCAACATCCAGGTGGCATACAATGCACAGTATCCACATTTGAAAAACATTTCATCTCTACCAATGTTTCATGGAAGGTTACTTCCCAACTGGTCATCTGTTTGGTAGGTGAATACATTACTGGGTATATAAGCCAGTATATATGGCTCCCATTGTAGAAGGCAGCAGGTCACATAAGATGGTGTCCACTGTTGTGTGCTGCAGGTGATGCTGGCTGTATGTTGAAACCATGGATGATGAACTCCATCAGAAACCTCCAGCCCATAGATGAGATAGTTTACAAGACCACATATCTGGAGACACAGGTCATTGTGAAATTTTTTTTCTCTACACCTAAAGATATGTCTTCACTGCTTGGCTGCATCTGGTGGTGCATTGCAGTATACACCTGAGGCCTGCATCCAAATATTGGTGGTATGTACCATGTTACATAATATGGTATCACATAAGTATATACAACAATATGACAGCATTGCATGTCTGCCTGAGAGAGCTGTCACATCATTGTATGGGGACTCAGGTGCAGAGTTATCAAAGGAACAGGTTACAACAGCACCCCATGTAAAGCAGAGGTGGTTACAATATAATAGGACACTGATAAAGAGCGGTATCTGGTCCACAATTACAGGCCACTATGCAGAATAAAGCCGTTGCTTACATTATCACCCCTAGGCTATTCTGTACAGTACATTACCTAGCTAATCTTGCATCAGGCATTACCTTACCCACAAAGGTTAAAGGATGGGTAGGGCATATTCATCATCATTTTCACAAATGGGGTGAGGTAAAGTGACAGGTGAGGGTAGTGTTATCATATACTCAAGGGTCATGGAAGGTGAGTGTGGCTACCATGCATGCAGGTATCAAGTTGGGGGAGACAGGGAGTACATCCCCTAATAATGGGCAGAAATGCATGACAAAAATGTCATCCATGTATATTGTGTTGGCCTGGAGTTTTGAGGTTTGGAACAGTCTGTAGTAGCAATGTTGCAGCATTTCAGGAGTGCATACAGAAATCCCAAAGTGGTACCTTATATTGTAAGCTAATAGGTGTATGTCATCCATTTCTCAGACAATGGGCACATGTGTGGTGATCTATCATCCAACAGGGAATATTGACAGCATATAGCTGCATAACCTGGAGCTGATGGACTGGTGAGGCATTCCATTAGTTGGAGCCTAACAGCCTGAGGGGTGACATCAGTCACAAACATGAGACAGGGTACACCCAGTTGGGCTGGCTACTGTGGTCAGATGTAACAGCAATGCACTCTCTAGAGTGTTGTGTGTCATCTATGCACAGTTGGCCTTTGACTGCCCCCTTTGCATCAGAACCCTATCAAGACCATGACCACTATGCCCTGTATAGGCAGAATGGAGGGAGGTTATCATCTGTCTCATGGATGCACCTGTGGATGCTCAGTAGGCTACTGACAATTTGAGAACCACTGTCTGCTCACTGTCATGATACTCCATGTCACTTTGCAGGTGCTGTAGGTGATTCCATAGACCATGCAGGTTTTGCATGTCATAATTCAGGCCATAAGCCACACTCAGCAGCTTTGCCATGGTGCATGTAGCAGCTGTCTGTGACTGGATAACTGTTATGCAGATTCATTGTTTTATGCCAACTATTGTGCCCTGGTCAATGGAATACCTATAGTTATGCTGGTGAATTCTCCCAATATGCCTCTCCCCTATAATATGACTCCTGTGTAGCTTGAGTAGGGCTCACAGTTACAGGGTGCTCAGAATCAAAACTGATGAGACAGCAAGTCTGACCTGCCCTTCACCATCACATCATAAGTTGGGAATCTGGGTGATCCCTCCAGTGTTAACATTATTGACAGTGCCACTGTGTTATCTGACTGTACCATGTCCAAACTGCCCTTGTCAGCTGCAGGTGACCTGTTGATATCAGGCTTTTTGTGATGCAACCCTTAACCAATGGAACCTGTCAAAGTGTAAAGAAAAGGTATCTCTGGCAGCAGTGGAACATATGTTAAAGATCCCCCAATCCATGGTGCACATAAAGGATACTGTTACATGACTCAGTCTGTGAATACCATGATGGCACATACCATGATGGCACATACATAATTTATGGTTCATGGTGTCACTGTCACAGCCAAGCCATACCCATAGCAAAGATATGAAAGGCATTTTGGTGAATACATCTACAACAATTCTCACATACAGGTCACTCTGCAACATGGAAATGTACCGAGTATTACTTAATTGGTGTATCTCCTGCAGAAAATTAGGAAGTTGTCTCCAGCCTACCTCCAACATCCAAGCCACTGCCAGGTATGAGAATCCTCCTGCCCTCCTGAAATGGTGACATCAGGAACTCTTCCATCTCTGTCAGTTGCTTCTGCATGGGGCTCCACTTCCTTGGGTAGACATGTCCCTGGAAATGTACTGTATCTGGGCCATGGCATGCAGTAGGATATTAGTTACCCTACATTACATCTGTACTATGTGTCCTATTGTGGCCACACACAACACTGATATCCTGCACCACTAACTGCCACAGCTGGTCCCAAAAAGCCTTGTCTATTCTACTGTTGTCCAGGGATACACATGCTGTATGTGCACAGGACCTGCAGTAACACCACAGTCTCCTAGTTGGTGAACATTTCCAGTTATTGCCTCTCGTGTAGATCCATGACAAGATATGTACACCTATGAGTTATACATGTCAGTCTGTGTGTGTTTGTGTGTGTGTGTGTGTGTGTGTGTGTGTGTGTGTGTGTGTGTGTGTGTGTGTGTGTGTGTGTGTGTGTGTGCGCGTGTGTGTGTGTGTGTGTGTGTGTGTGTGTGTGTGTGTGTGTGTGTGTGTGTGTGTGTGTGTGCACATGACTGTTCCTGTCTAACACAAATGCATGTGCACCATTTGGTGCCAATGTACCTTTCCTCTATCATGTTCAGATTATTCCCCCATCTTATAATGACTGCATAGTCATGCTATCTCTGGTCTCAGTCGTGCATCACTCATTTGACAGCTTGTATTGCTGTGCACATCCTGTTCCTCTCCACTACCAACACCACTACCCTGCTTAGCTATATGTACATGGGGTCATTGTGTCCACTGTAGCATGTCCTGCACTTGGTGTGTGTAGACCACAGCGTGTCCCCCCACAGTTGGACATGTAGCTGTCATGCCCTTGTGCTGTGCTCCCTGTACATTATTTCCCTTCCACAGGTTGAGATGTAAATGTCATGCCATTGTGTTGTGTTTCCTATCACAGTATCCCCCAGCACAGCTGGACAAACAACCGTCATGCCCTTGTGTTACATTCATTCCACATTATCTTCACTCCTCATGAACATGTAATTATCCTAACCCATAGCTACTGACTGCTCTCTGCTCCCGTTACTGACATTCAGCATGGGTGTGTACGCTGCAGAGGTAAATTATCAGACAGCTTGCCTTCCTTCATAATGCCCATATTAATGTCTAGTGAAATCTTGGGTCTGCACCATGATGTAGAGGGCTAAATCTTTAACTGTGGCCCAGGTGACCCAGGTTTGATTGGCAGCTCAGGTGTCTGAGGCACTGGCAGGAAAGGATGGGGAGTACCCATTACAGAGGGAGTATAGGAGGGGCATGAATCTAGGAGGGCACAACTTTGTATGATTTCATTAGTGGAGACCTGGGAAACTATTACAGACTACTATGTGGATGGGCAGGTTGACTTTCTGACATCAGGCCTTTATGGAAATGGGTTGGTTCAGCACAGATCACTCACTGCACAAGGAATGGTCTTAAGCAGAAATCCCAATGGCAGCAATGTCATGATATTAAGGGGTGCATTGATTGCTTCACCTGCCCTGACCCTTATCAGAGAATGTCTGGGAGTGTAAAGGAGAGGTAGGTAGACACCGTGTGCAAGGACAGGCACCAGAGGCAGATGAAGGTCAGTTGCATGGAGAAAAAAGTAAGATAGAACAATAAATAAATGTTCAGTAAAATCCTAACTCCTGACTTGCTCACATGATTTCCTCTAATATAGTGACCACGCCATATATGGTGCTATAGTGGCCCTTGTAGCAAGGTGGTTGTGTTAATGATGGAACTTAGCATGACTGCCTTTGAATCACGACCATAACTCATTGTGTTAGCACACCCAGGGTTGGCCTTACGTGAAATGGTATCCTAGGAAAAAAGGCTCCACGGTGCTCCCTTCTGTCCACTGCCCCCACCACCACCATGGCCTCCTCATCCTATTCCGATTACTGTTCCTACCTTTTAGTACATTTTGTTTTACTCTTTAGCTTTTCCTTTACATCCCTTCACATTGTCTATATGGGTTAGATGTCACTATAATAACTGTGGTGGAAATAACTCAAGCTGGGAGACTGGGGGGCACTAGGCTCCCCAGAAGCCATTGGAATTCTGGCTGTTCTGAGGTGTATTTTAGAGTTTACCCCCAATGTTTTTTAGTCCAATAATGCCCTAAACCAAAACCATGACTAAAGAAAGAAATTCAATATTAATATCCAACTTTTTTTTCTGACATCCTTTCAACACATTCTAACTGACCAAGAGTGCACTGTAAAAACAGTGGAATGAATAATCAAATTAAATGATGGGTATGTAATTGCTAGGAGGCACATTTTAGAGATTTTTAAGCAACCTTTTTCATCCAATGAAGGCCTAAACAAAAATCATAACAAAGGAAAAAATCAGTCTTACTCTTGAACTTTACTTTCTCTTGCAATCCTTTCAACACAACCCACTGGTAAAGACTGCTCTATAATAAATGCATAGGGGCCTAGGAGCTGCTAGGACCACAAAAAACACATTTTTCTAGATGCTCTGAGATTAACTCAGGAGTACAGAAAGAAATCCAATTTTATTTTTTTTCTTTCAAGGAATAAATAAGTTGTGTCCAAGACCACATTCAAAACTGACAAAATAGCAGTTCACAATAAACATAGAAGAGAAATGTTTGCAAAGATACCTAAATCATATCTGGCATGCCTCTTCACCCCTACGTTCAAAAGACAGCTACCTTCTGATGCCAGTCTGCAACTAAACTGAAAGAAAAAATAGAGCACATTACATATGTCAACATGTTGCTGTCAGGCTTATATAATGCATTGTGCCTCCTTATACCTACCCCCAAAACATAGACACCTGTATAACTGACTGATGTTAAGTTGTGAAGAAACTGAAGAAAAAAAAAGAATGACTACACCGTTTTCAGCCCCCACACAAGCTATAATAACCTTCTGTACACACTTCTGAGGTTTAAATGTGAGGAAAATTAAAAAAAATACTGATCACACCATCCACACAAGTTACCATAACCTTTAATATACACCAGTGAGCAGGGCACGTATACTGACACTACCACTGACAATCCAGGTCTATTAGAAGATGCACAAACACATGCAGGCATACATATGCTGCACCCTTACCTTCAGTGAAATTGGAGGAATGGCAAGTCTTTGGGGTGTTGAGGGAACCACAACACTTGGATAAAACCATATACACACAGAGAAGGAGGATGTGCAGACTCCACATAGAAGAAACCAAGGCCTCGATCAGAGACCAGCTGTGAAATGCCAGTGCTGCTCATTGCACTACTGTCTCATTGAGCAATTGCTTTGACATACATCCTTCCTTTGGATAAGATGTCAAACCAAGACCCCTTTGCCTGACCTCATGGTAGCTCAGGTGGGTGTAAAAGATCCTGCAACACATCAAAAAGTGTAGCTCCCAGTGTACTGGCCAAATTTCCCCTAGTCAGTATGAATTTCACCTCGGGTCTCCCTTGAAAAGAGGCCATTGGCCTAGTGGAACTAACCCAGTCAACAAAGTGTAAATAAATTAAACAAATAAAATAAACTAACAATGTACTCCAACCACACCATCAATGACAGGCACCTACCACACGCAATGGTGATGTCTGTGATGAAAGAGACACAAATTATGCCCAGCTCATTACTCCTAAATACATCACAACTCCCCATCTCACCCACGCACATACAACATAAGCCATAATAATACTAGCTGTTAGTTTTACACTGATTTTAGCAAATACAAAGCATTGTGTAACACTACTTCCACTATGCATAACAGTGCCTGCTGTTTAACAGTGGTCAAACATTCTCTCTTCATTACCATTCAGTCTGTTGTTAAATCAGAGAGTCAAGCTATTTGCACATTTCTTCTTTCTTTCATGTTCTTTTATATTAGACTTTCTATTGAGTTAGTATTAAGGTAGTTCCTTTAAGCAGCATCATAAAATAAAACGTTGTACAGACATTTAAACCTCATTCAAACCACTATAAATTACCAAAGTATAATGTTCTATAAAAAATACTAAGCCAGAGGATATACACATATCATGATGTGTTACTTAGAACAACAGCTTGTTAATATCAAAGAATCTGACTCATTCATCAGATATCATAAAGCTTATTTTTAGCATATATGCCTTGAACCTGGAACCTGATCATATCTGACAAAATCCATAACCATTGGTCCCATGAGTAAAAAATAAAAAATGAAGTAGCAAAAAAGTTGATAGAAGTGTATAAAAAAAACTGAACAGAATTTGAGTGGGCATCTTTTCTGTAGCCTACATCCTTTACTCATGAAATATAGTCTCAGTACGTAGTTGTCATGATATTAAAAATAAAATAAAACCAGACAGAGTTCATTATCCTTGTCTCAGTTTGGCCACTGAAGTCATTCCCGCTACAAGAACTGCTCCCAACTGTAATTCTGATACCCATAAATGTGACCCATCACAGTTAAGAGGCTTATATCTGGTTTCCTGCCAGTGCCAGACAAGCTGTAAAAAAAAAAAAAAAAAAATTAAAAGCTTACCTACACCAAAGTGTTCTTCCTCAGTCTCTCCATATCACAGACCTTTGAACTGAAAATGACAGTCTTACAGCCATCACTCTACAGAGTTGAAAGTTTCCAAGTTTTCTGCTCAGTCCCCCCCCCCCCCCCACACCCACCGTGATCTACGCAGCAACTCATAGAGTCTCATAGATCTGTGGAGCTCTGTAATTCATTACAGAGTTCATAGGCCAGACAGAGAAGAAAACCCAGAAATCAAAAGTGCCACAGGTGTGGCTGCTTTGAGCAGCTACCAGTTATATAAAAAAAAAAAAAAAAAGAGTGAGAAAAGTTGGACCAGCATCCCTAGTCAAATGGCACCATAGGTGGCTAGCTAGGTTACCATGTGTAAGGCCCGACTTGCTCCCACCCAAGCAGTACTAGCCTGCTCACTCACCACTCATCCTAGTGCTAAGATGTGTGAGCACTATGTTTGTGCATGGAGATGGAACCTGTTAAGCTTGTAGAACCATGACTCTTTACTAATGCTACTCTTGCTAGTGCACCATTGCTGCTCGGTGATGCATGTCACATGATGTTCTAATATGTTACCATGCACACATGCTACCATTCTGCATTTCAACTGGACCTGCTTAGTGGACAGGGCTTCCACAAACACTGAGTACTGCAGGCCTCTTGCTGGGTGTGACAGATAGAAAGACCAGTATTTTCCTGTATTTCCTCCACAAGGACTTTGAGGGGTGACTGCTGGGTCATTAATTTGGCCTATTGTAGAAGGTGGATGCATTGTGCTATATGTTACTTTTGTGCAATAAGATCACATGCTAAATAGCCAATGGGAAGGTGTGGAAAAAAATTATTAAAACAAGTAGTTGCTGCTGACAACAACACAAGCAAATTAGGAGTGGCAATACTGATAAAGCATAATTTTAACCTACAAATGAAAGAAAGTGTGAGTGATCAGGAAGGTATATGGTACTGTATCATATGCAAGATTTAATCATTAGAAAAATCAACATTTTTTCTTAATCTCTGTACTGCAGGCACTAATCAAATATAATTTGTTCTTCAGAATCTAACCTCTTGAAAAAATATAAAAATCAGTATTTTGTAATAGGTGGAGACCAAAATGCAGTCATTGATCCCAAGACTGACAGAACTGGGAAAATAATGTCAACAATACTAAAGCTGCATTACCTATCTTATACTTAAAGGAAAGCTTAGAATTAATTGACCCTATTAGATATACTGACCACCGTAAAAAAACAATTACACATTTTATACTTCATGCCACAGTTAAAGTTCTAGAACTGGCTTTTTCCTCATCTCTTTGTATCTTTTATCTAATGTTCTACACTTACTTTTTGGATCATTCCAAGCTAAGTTTAAGACTAGATCTAGACATTCTAAAACTGAAACAGAAAGTTTTCAACAACTGGAATTTAAACCCTAAACGTCTTGAGTGTGAAGATTTGAGAGTATAGCTTTATACTGGAAGCATCTGTCAGATTGGGAAGATAACACACACACACATATATATATAATATGTATATATATATATATATATATATATATATATATATATATATATTCAGAGTAATGGTTAGTGTGGAAGAGAGGTGAAGAAGGGAGTACAGGCAGGATGGAGTGGGTGGAGAACAGTGTTAGGAGTGATTTGTGACAAATGAGTACCAGTAAGAATAAAAGGGAAGGTCTACAAGAGGGTAGTGAGACCAGCTATGTTATATGGGTTGGAGACAGTGGCGCTGACAAAAAGGCAGGAGTCAGAGCTTGACGTGGCAGAGTTGAAGATGTTAAGATTTACACTGGGTGTGAAGAGGATGGACAGGATTAGGAATAAGTATATTAGAGGGTCAGCCCAGGTTGGAAGGTTTGGAGACAAAGCCAGAGAGGCAAGATTACATTGGTTTGGACATGTGCTGAGGAGGGATGCAGAGTATATTGGGGAAAAAATGCTAAGGATGAAGCTGCCAGGTAACAGGAAAAGAGGAAGGCCTAAGATAAGGTTTATGGATGTGGTGAGAGAGGACATGTATGTGGTTGGTGTGACAGAGCAAGATGCAGAGGACAGGAAGAAATGGAAACAGTTGATCTGCTGTGGCGACCCTTAACGGGAGCAGCCGAAAGAAGAAGAAGAAGATATATTGGGCATCTGTCAAAATACAATTAAGACACAAAAAATGCCACGAGCGATGCCTTCCAACTAACACCGTTTATTAACTTTAAACGCAAAAGTACAACACGTTTTTTGTTCCGCTAAATTGCGAAACTTCTTCAGAAACAGTTCTCTACTCACACAGGCGCTTATATTTATAATTTCTTGAGTATTTCATCCTAGAATGGTGCCAAAAACAAATCAATTAAACATTTAAATATTTAAATTCCTTAAAGATATCTTAACCATAATATACGATACTCTAAATTGCACTTTCATGCAATGCATTGTTCCAAACTTCTCAAACCAGTGAAAATGTTTCAGATCAAATCGCAGGCACATAAATTAAATTAAATTAAAATCTCAACCATCTCAACCACAATATACGATGCTTTAAAGTGTATATACATGCAATAAATTATTCTAAGCTTCTCAAACAATGAACAGATTCCAAATTGAAATGCAGACATAAGAAACTGAAATTAAAATCTCAGACATTTATCATTTAAGAATGTATATATGTATATGTGTATGTTTAAAATCATGCATATATAAAATACATTTTATTAAAAAGTATGTATGTATGTAAAATATATCATTATATGTGTGTGTATTTATACACATTAAGTGTTTATGTATATGTATATATATATATATGTGCATATGCACTATATATGCACACATATATACACACACACACACACACACACATACACAAATCAGTAAATCATAAATTCATAATAATATTATTTACATTAAAATTTCAATTAGAATTAAAATTAATTTATGAACTAGTCACCATAAATTACCTTTTTAGACAATCGGGAGTTTATAATATTTTGTATATAAATTAATTTCAATAAATATATACATATATATATATATATATATATATATATATATATATATATATATGTATATGTATCCCAAAAATATATATATAAATAAAAATTTGATAACTATTTGGATCAAATCCCATATATAATTTGAGTTTTATAATTTATACTTACAATATATAAATACATATATAGTAAAATTACTTATTAAAAATATAAATATATATATAAAATTATAAAATTAATGTTAAAATTAAATTGCACAGTCTTTATCTCATTTGACTTTTTAATTTTAGCAGACACATTATATTGCATTTGTCATTTAAACCCGGATACATATATGCATTTAGCCTGATCTGCCATAATAGTTCAATTTTTTCAAGCATTAGAGATACAGGTCCACCTCTTTCATCTTGATTCACTTGTTGTATAATTTTAAACTTAAATTTATGGTTAGGAAACATTATTATGTGTCTTGCTAATGCATTTTCTTCTTTGTACTGATTAATGCATCTTAAATGCTCCAAAACTCTCTCTTTAAATTTCCTATCCGTCTTACCGACGTAGAAACATGGGCAGGCCTGACATTGGGCCAAATATACAACCCCTTTTGTTATGCAGTTAAATTTTCTTGTAATATTTATTTTATGTAAAAGCAGTCCGTAGAGCAAAACAATGGTGAGGTCTCCAAAGAATCCAAAATTCTAACTTTGTAGTAAAGAAAGCAAAGAAGTTGCCAAATCCTTCAGATTGGTAAAAACAGGTTTATTCAGACAAAACACAAGGATGGTAAGCGCTTTCGCTATTGTAGCTTCTTCAGACCAAAATACAATTAATTAGATGTTACAATCGTATTTATCTAAAAAAAGGCGCCAAACCTGATGAAATTTAAAAAGACATGACTAAAAAACATTATTAAAAAATGCTAAGGCATTTTGGAGTTAATAATAACAAAGAGTATGTATATATGAAACATGGACTGCATAAGATCTGAGCCATTATAATAAACATCTTAATATCAGACATTGTGTCATTTATTTAAAAACTTTAATCCTTCTTGCTTTTAACAAGGGACGTAAAGGGACCTTGCCATTAATGCCTGGTGGTACATCAGCCCTGAACTTAATGATCCAATTAATTTCACGGATCTCAGTGTAATTTTCAACATCTCCCCTTCTATGAGTTCTAGGTATATGTTCAAGTATCCTAAATTTAAACTCATGGTCAATGCCATATTCAATAGTGTGTTTGGCAAGTGCATTTGTCAAAGTACCTTTCCTAATATGATAGGCATGCTCGCGTATTCTGTCTCTGAGTGTCCGATTAAGTCTTGCCTACATAATAGGCTGGACTGTCGCATGATGCCAAATACACTATGTCTTTAGATTGGCAGTTACCTGCCACACATATCCTGAAGCTGCCATTTCCATATGTTTCAGATCAAATCGCAGGCACATAAATTAAATTAAATTAAAATCTCAACCATCCAACCACAATATCTGAAGCTTTAAAGTGTATATACACTTAATAAATTATTCTAAGCTTCTCAAACAATGAACAGATTCCAAATTGAAATGCAGACATATGAAACTGAAATTAAAATCTCAGACATTTATCATTTAAGAATGTATATATGTATATGTGTATGTTTAAAATCATGCATATATAAAATACATTTTATTAAAAAGTATGTATGTATGTAAAATATATCATTATATGTGTGTGTATTTATACACATTAAGTGTTTATGTATATGTATATATATATATATATATATATATATATATATATATATATATATATATATATATGCACTATATATGCACACATATATACACACACACACACACACACACACACACACACACACACACACACACACACATACACAAATCAGTAAATCATAAATTCATAATAATATTATTTACATTAAAATTTCAATTAGAATTAAAATTAATTTATGAACTAGTCACCATAAATTACCTTTTTAGACAATCGGGAGTTTATAATATTTTATATATAAATTAATTTCCATAAATATATACATATATATATATATATATATATATATGTGTGTGTGTATCCCAAAAATATATATATAAATAAAAATTTGAAAACTATTCAGATCAAATTCCATATATAATTTGAGTTTTATAATTTATACTTACAATATATAAATACATATATAGTAAAATTACTTATTAAAAATATAAATATATATATATATATATATATATATATATATATATATATATAAAATTATAAAATGAATGTTAAAATTAAATTGCACAGTCTTTATCTCATTTGAATTTTTAATTTTAGCAGACACATTATATTGCATTTGTCATTTAAACCCGGATACATATATGCATTTAGCCTGATCTGCCATAATAGTTCAATTTTTTCAAGCATTAGAGATACAGGTCCACCTCTTTCATCTTGATTCACTTGTTGTATAATTTTAAACTTAAATTTATGGTTAGGAAACATTATTATGTGTCTTGCTAACGCATTTTCTTCTTTGTACTGATTAATGCATCTTAAATGCTCCAAAACTCTCTCTTTAAATTTCCTATCCATCTTACCGACGTAGAAACATGGGCAGGCCTGACAATGGGCCAAATATACAACCCCTTTTGTTATGCAGTTAAATTTTCTTGTAATATTTATTTTATATCCATTAACCACCATACTCTTACCTATCTCTACTGTATGACAAATTGAACAATTACCGCATTGTGTCATTCCTACGTTTTTTGTATAGGGATATTTTTGTTTTTGAAACATTTGTTTGAAACTAATAGCCCTTCTCCACACTATTTTTGGCTTTGTCTGAAAATCAGGACCCAAAGTATTGTCCCCATTAATCAGAGCCCAATTTTTGAATATAATCTCCCTTATATGCATATAATCAGAGCAAAAATTAAAAATGCATGCCAAACTAAATTCATTACTTAGAACATTCTGCAAATCATTTGGGGCCTGATAATAAGGTACAAGATCATATTCATTTAATCCACTAATAGATATTTCTGTTTTATCTTTTAAGATAGCAGTATAAAACCCATTCATTCTTTTAGATGTTACTTCTGCAATTATTTTTTCTATTAAGTCTTCTGGATATGCCCTGTTCAGAAACATATATTTTAAAACAATACATTCAGTTTGAAATTTTTGGTCTGTTGTTACCATTCTCGCTGTTCTGACAAATTGTCCTTTTAACACTGAACGTTTTTGGTGCAAAGGGTGCGCGCTAGAGTAATGCAAAAACTTATTTGAATATGTTGCTTTTCTATAGATACTAGCTTCATACTGTTGTTTTTCACAGTTTTTTTATCAACAGTACATCTAAATAAGAAATAGATGTCATATCAAAATTAAATGTGAAGTTCAAAAAGTTGGTCGAATCATTCATTTCATCGACCAAATTTAATGCCATTTCTGTACATCCTTCTACTATTAAGAATATGTCATCAATAAACCTTACATAAAATTTCACCATGTTTTGAAACAAACTATTGGGAAAAAGATATGTATTTTCCCAAAATGACATTACTAAGTTTGCATAGCTAGCACCACATGGTGATCCCATTGCCACTCCTTTCTTTTGAATATAAAATTGCTTATCAAAAATATATAAAATTATAAGATAAAATTATGTCTAATAGTTCCCGAATTAGGGATATCTCTGATTCTAAGGCATGCTGTTGCCGCATTCTTGCAGTAACCCATTCAATTCCTTGAGTGTGTGGAATACTAGAATACAGTTCTTTCACATCTATAGTTAGAAAATTATAGTTTTCTTTAAATGGAAATATGTTCAACCTTTCTAGAAACGACCAAGAATCTTTTAAAATCCATTTCTCCTATTTACATATTTCTTCAAGATGGAATCAACAAATTTAGCACATGCATATGTGGAGGAATTTCTTCCATCAACTATTGGTCTGAATGGGGGATTTTGTAAATTCTTATGAATCTTGGGCACTCCAAAAATACAAGGTGCTTTAGGTGCTATTATCATCAAATAATTGAACAAATGGGCGTCAATTCTGGCTTCAATAAATAATTCATTAATTAAACTTTTAATAAATTGATTAGCTTTGTTATATTCATTACATGATGCTAGTTCATATGTGTCTGTTGACAAAATATCCCTTATATGTTTTAAATAATCTGGCATGTCCATAAAAACCAGGCCCCCTCCCTTATCGGGATTCATTATACGTATATTGGCTTTTAACAGACAATCAAGACTCTGTCTTTCCTCTCCATTTAAATTATCTATAAATGAAGTTTTTTTCTTATTTAATTCTCTAAGATCTATTTCACAAATTCTTTCAAAACTAGAGAGTATATTATGAAAGAGTGGGTTATAGCAGCTTGCGACCCTAAATTCATTATTAGTTCCATCTTGCCCTCCAAATAAATTTCTAAAATTCAATTTCCTAACAAAAAGTTTAAGGTCGCAGATAGTATCTGCTAAATTCATCCTGCAAGAAGGTACAAATATTAAACCCTTAGATAAAATATCAACCAGAGTTTGTGACACATGGAAAGAAGAAAAATTATATACAATAAAGTCATTTTGGCTATTAGTAATTATCTCAAGTCCTTCATATGAACAGTTCTCCTCTGTCATCTTCTTCTGTTCTGATTCCTTTTCTTGTTGTTCCATTGCCTCTTTCTCAGGACATTCTGAAAATCCTGATTATTATTCCTATTGTGCGTTTGCGTCTCATTTCCTGAAATTCCAGGATTGTTGTTGTTGTTACTATTATAACCATCTCTTAGACGTTCACTTTGCCTCAATTGGATGTTCTCATTTTGGTTTTCTGCCCGCTCTACTAAATCAGCTTCTGGATTTGAGCCAATATTTAGACTGCTAGAATTAGACACTGCAGAAGCATTATTAAAATTAGTGTTATCATCTCCCATGTTCTGTAACGAATTATTTGGAGTCTTATGAGACCAAATTTGATTAGGTGGGGGCAACGGGTATGCCAGATTTGTTTCATATTGCATTCTGTCTCTTTCTAACTTTTTAATTTTCGTTATTCTCATTTTATCAATATGTTGTTCTATGCTTTGGAACACTCGTAGGTATTCATATTTGTACCTCAAAAAGTCTGCATGTTGCTTAATTATACTGTCCAATTTCTCTATTTTCTCTTCTAGCTCTTTTATTATAAATGAATAATGTTTAATCATGGTCTGCATTAATTGAAAACTATGCTGGTTGAACATGTTAATAAGATCTTTGTGAAAATCAGATACCATTATTAAGCCAGTTGGATATCGCCAGCTTCTTAGTCCTTTAGGCACAATTTCTTCTCTTAAACATTGTTGAAAATATTCTATTTCCAAGTTTAACTTCTTGTGCTTTAACATATATGTGTCCAGTTCATTTAACACATCTGATAAGACTGTATTATTTTGTGTATTATTCGAAACTTGTTCATTAGGTTTATTTCTACATAAACCAATGGGTGATATAAGCCAGTCTTTTAAATTCGGCATTTGCATACTTTCTCTACTATTATTTTGATTTATATTATTCGTATTTGTATTTACTGGTAGCACTGTTGTTATAGTATTAGTGCTGTTTTGACCATTAATATTAGAACCTGTTACGTTAGACACATGAGGTCTTAGTTCATTATTATGATCATTAATCTGGTTCATATCAGGATTATACACAGTACCTGATTGCAGCTGCAATGCTGCTCTTTGTTGTATTCCATTCATTGCCGTTGGCATGTTAGGCTCCACTCTATCATTGTTAACCCTTCGGTCCTGTTCTTCTGTTCGGTTAGATTCCACTAAGACTCATGCATACGTCTGAGTATTAACCATTCGGTCCTGTTGCGCCTGCTGAGATGACACTACAATTAAGAGGATGGCTAATCAGCAAAGCCTCCTTCTGTCATAAGAAAAATGAGGAAGAAAAACACTTTTTACTAAATAAGTTATTCTGTTTACAAAATCAACAGCTATCTTCCAATAAGAACAACCTAGAACAGGAAATACAATCTTTGCAATCAAAATTAAACATGTTATACATGAGACATCTGTCCTGGTATGAGAATAAAGTTTTAGCCTCTTACTCAAAATTGGCTTAAGTCCCCTCTAAATTTTTAGCTGAACTCCTAAAAATGTATAATAATCCACACACAAATTTTGACTGCATTAATATAGATAATAAATGTCTTAAACTTTGGAAATTTTTGTAATGATTCGTCTACATAAAGTGATGTTACTCAAATTAAACACTGTTTAAATCAAATTCCTTTTCCCCTTACTAACTCCAGATCAACAATTAATATTTGGTAAGCTGTTAGAGTGCCAGGAAATCCAATCAGCTATCAACAGATTAAAGTTAAATAAATCACCATTTCCAGATGGCTTTTCTCCCACATTTTGCTAGGTATTTTCAGTTCACTTAATTAAAATAGTGCACACAAGATTTTTTATACTACTTGATGGAATACAGGATTTGTATACAAACCAATCTAGAATGATGTTTATCATTAAACCAAAAAAGACCCATCAGTATCAATACATTTAGATATGAACCTTTTAACTAGTGTTCTTGCTAACAGAATTAAGCAAATCAGATTTTATGAAAGGCAGATAAACTGTAAATCAAACAAGTTACTTTTAAAATGTTACAAATATTCAGCAAAAAATAAACTCAGTCATGTTAGCTCTTTTTGTTAATGCTGCCAAAGCCTTGGACAGAGTCAGTCTTTCCTTTCTTTTTATAGTAATGGAAAATTTTGCTTTTAGGATGCATTTATAAAATTAATGAGGTTAATACATAAATACTCCTCTACATGTCTATCTATAAATATCTCTCTAAACCTATTACCACTAATAACTGGGTAAGACAAGGATGCCTCCCTCATCCTATTTATTTAATCTATACATAGAACACATTTTCAGTCACCAGTCCATAATAAATTTTATAATATTCCATCTTGCTTTGGTTACAATGTTCCATTAACAGCATTTGCAGATGACATTGACATATATTTTTCTAACATGACAATATTCTTCTTAAAATAATAAATGTTATACAATCCTTCTCTTCTCTTGCTATTTATAAATTAAACCTAGACAAATCATCAGTTTTTTTATATTTCAATCAGATTATAAATTAAAAGATTAATGGAGTGCATGAAAATATTAAGATAAAACAAATTTGTTCTTACTTAGGTGTAACATTTGATCAAATTTACAAACTAAATTTAAAATCTAATATTGGGACTTGCTGATCTATAATTCAAGATGACTTGCAAATATGTTTTTCCTTTTCTATCAAAAGTAGCACTTATTAAAACAAATGTATTTCCCAAAATGTTATTTCATATTAGAGAAATCAATAAATTCATTCATACTTAATTTTTCAAATCCATACAATATATCTTAGTAAAATTGTTATGGCTTCCAAAATCTGTTTGAATTAAATACTATAACTCATTTTATCTGAAAAACAAGGAGGCATGTCCTTGCCTGACAATGGCCTTTATTATCTCATAGTGACTGCAAGTAGGTTATGGTCAGTTATAAACTGGAAACATAACAAAATTTCCTGGAAAATGTCTTGGATGCATATTTGGTATAGAATTATTAAACCATATCCATGTAACCCCTCTTCATTATCTTTCTTAACTAGATCTAGTGTTAAAAAAAATAAAAAAATGTATATACATTTTTCACTGATATGATAAATAGCTTTCAAAAACTTATAAAATGGTTAGGTATGGAGGACTGTTATCTCTTATTACAACCAAAAGAGAAAAATCCAGCTATTCTGATTAATAATCAAATGTTTGACTTCACCAACTTTTCCAGCTTAAATAGTAAACCAATATGGGATTTTGTCTCTTGTAACACTGATTCTCCAGAACAAATAAGGAATACACTGAAGTTACTTAAAGGGTACTTATCGATAATAATAAAATTTTAACTTTAATAAAAATGAAATGTGATCATTCACATCAAAGAACTCAGAAATGTTCTTAAATTAATCAGCATCTTTAATACTTTGCTCCTAGACAAAGTATTATCTAGGGGAATATGAATTATCCATGTCCTCTAAATATATTCATGAATATTTGTTTTCAAAATTTTGGTCTTCCTGTGATACAAAACTCTCCAATTCTTATTGCATACAACAATCAATAGCTGTTAGTCTGAAGGTTTTTCCTTTTAAGAAAGTATACTAAATTTATGATATTAAACAATGCTTATCTTTCCCCTTAAAGAAAGCAAAATACTTCCCATCAATTCCTAGCAATTGCATAACTTGCCATACTATTAAAGCTATCTTCCATATTTTTGGTGTTCTAAATTTTCAAGTCAACTGTGGAAAATGTTAATATCCAAGCTCTTCAGTCATGTACCTGCAATAAACAAAATCCCATGGCAGTTAGCTGTTTTATGTCTCCCATCTTCTAAGGGTCATAAAGATTAAAGATAACTTGTTTATACTTGTTACATGCTTTTACTTACTTTAGTTATATATAACTCAAAAATGGTTAAATGAATTGGACAGAATTCATGCACATTGCAAAAAATATCAGAAACCCATAAAATAATTCATACTCATCACTTTAATATAAAAAAGTAAAAATATTAAGCAATGGCAGATACTATTGAAAATCTTAACTTAGCTATATAATTCTAATAAACCGCTATTTGACTTTTGTGACTATTTGATGAAATAAACATTTCATTTTTACATATCACAGTTATGGCTAACATAAAAGAAAAAACCTTTAGAGATGTCTCATTTTTTTAATTGTGATCAATTAAATGTTTTACTTTCCTTTATAGTCAATTACTTTTTATTATATTATATTTCTTGCACTGTTTCATTGTTGTATATGAAAAATCTCAATAAAAATATTTGCAAAAAAGGCTTATTGTTACATTGTGAGCTTAGCCACAGACTAACAGAAGCACAAAATATGGTGTTTGCATATGACAGCACTACGATGCCTGTGCTGCCAGTCCCCAAAGAAAAGGGTGATAAAAAGTCACCAGTGAAGAATTACTACAGTGCAATATGCATTCTTATAATGCCACAAAAACAACAACAGGGCCACGGTGCAATACAGTAAAATGTAAGTGTACAATAGACTCCTGCAGTTTAAAGAAATAATCACAAATGTACCATTCTGCTCTTATATGTGGCATACCTCTTTTGTACTGATGAGCTACTTTAAAACCTCAGAAGCAGAATGCAGGGTTGGCAAATATAGTAATGGTAGGAACAACACACATGTTGTTCTTCTTTCGGCTTTTCTTTTTTTTTAGGGGTCACCACAGTGGAACTCCGGTCCGCTAATGATTGGCAGTAGATTTTTTACAGGTGCCGAGGTGCCATCTCAGTGCCCAAACTTCAACAAAGGCACACCCATTCTACCCATGTCTTTCGAATGCCACTCGACCGTGAGGAGGACATGCAGACTCCACACAGAAGGTGCTCTAGCCGAGAATCGAACGGGAGAACCTCTTGCTGTGAGGCAACAACGCTACCGCTGCACCACAGCGGCTTATTGTATACTCTGCAAATCAAACAAAAGCAGCATAAAAATACAGAAACAAAACAATAAAGATGAGCATTTTAAGCCATACAAAATTAAGATCCCTATGTAGACAGTATTTCAGGTGTACATCTTTTGTCAAGATTCTCAGACATAAAATGCATGCATTAAAATTTTACCGAAACCAACTTCATCACAATCCAGACAAATTCCACTTAAACTGAAATGCAACTCAAGTACAGAATTAACAGTGCATGACTAAGTAACCACTTTAAAGATATCAAGTTCATTTCTACACCTATTCTGCCCATGTCTGTTGTTTTATATGCACTTTGTTCACAAGATCATAGGGATATACTAGGCTAATGACCCTTGGGCCTTTTTAAGCTTGACCATGCTTCCAAATATTCTGACAATTTTGGGTACCCAAGGTTATTTTAAGGAGTATACATAAGCTTGCTCTTAGGTGGTCTAGCATTCACAGACTGCCGTGTCAATTAGAGACATGGTGCCAGACTAAGGGTAAACTTTTGATTCACAATCCATTGGTTCATGTTATGCTTGAACGCTTAGGGAAGAACTCACATGGACATGAAGCCTGTTCCAGAGAAGGGACAGCCTCTGAGACATGAACCTATATGAGCACTAAGCCAGGGATACAGTTAGGAAGTATACTATAGTCAGCTCATTGATGCAGAAGGAAAGAGCCCTGGCCATGACCCATGTGACTGAGATCAGTTAGTGGGCCCAGTCCCTATTAAGTTGTATGGAGTGGTAGGGATGGAAAGTCATTTTGTCAGCTTATCTGTTCTCAAGAGAAGGGAGGGATTCCCTCACTTGGACTATGGCCCTCAATGAAGGCGAAGTAGTCTTGTCCTAAACAAAAATAAAAAAGGATGCCAGCAGATAATCTGAAACAAAATTGCACATTGGTATCATTACACATTGGGCTTGGAGTAAGTTTGTGGGTAAGGTATAAACAAAAATGCCTCCCACTCTCTTCAGGATGGTGTCATACTGGGTTTCTGTCCCTGATTTCTCTTTACATTCCCCAAGCCTTGTGAAACAAGTTGGGCCTCAGTCTGGCAGGAGCAAGACAGTTAAGTGCTGGGGCTGTTGATTTCAGACTATCAGAGAGGAGCTCATAGGCATAGCAAAACGAAAACAGAACAACTCAATTAGCAGGGCACACAAACTGTCAGAAGATGTTAAATTCTTATACAAGACAACAGCCTCCATGTGCATCCATAGTGTAAGACAACCACAAGGCCTTATACAGCTATGTTCAAACCTAAAAAAGCAGCATGCATCAGTGTGCTAACCTGGTGGTCAATAGTGCTACCTTCACTGATCAGAGCAACATAGCTAATTTGCTATCTGACAAATTCAGTTCAGAATTCACTCCCTTGCCTTCCCCCATGAAATATCTACTAGCCTAACCCCCCCCCCAAATATTAACAGGGAGCAGGCCATGGTGGTGCTCACTAAGGCCAACAACATAGCCTCAATGGCCCCCGACAATATCCTAGGATATCTTCTAAATAACTTGAAACATGACCGATCAGGACTACTTGAGTCACTTTTCAACTACCATGAGAATGGTGGACTGCAACAGTAATCCCACTTCATAGAAATGATCAACAAAGACGTAGACAACCTTCAGACACTGGACCCAACCCGATTCGCTTTGTCAGGGGAAGGTCTCACCTACTAATCCTGGTAGCCTTCTTTGAGAAGGTCACCAAGGAAATGGATGAGGGGAGATGGTGTATACTGCCTACCCGAACCTGGCTAAGGCATTCAATATAATACCCCACTTAGGTATAGTTGAAAAGCTCACTGAACTGGGCATAAACCCCTACATAGTTCATTGGATTTCCAGCTGCCTCTCAAATAGGACCAAGAAAGTCAGAATCGGTGATACCACCTCCACTAACAGACTGGTCAGCAGTGGGGAACTATGGGGCTTCATGCTGGGACCATTCCCATTTGGCCCAGTAAAGGCTGGGCATTTGACCAATTATGTTCACAAATAGCTCCAAATTGGGAGATATACATTTCCCATGACACAAACATCTTACAAGATGGTCTAACACACGCAAATGACTGTGCCAAAGTCATGGGCTGTTAGAAAAATATGTATTTGAGCATATATAAAGTGTTAATTAAAAAGCAAATAGTATATAATGCATTTTATTCTATTAATAGTATGGCAATAAAAATGATTTTACATGTAATTGCTTGAAGCTTTGAAACTGCAGTGTATTTAAACTCTGACCCTGGCAGTAGCCAGCTCAGCAAGCTTATGTTTTTCACTAATAATTATCTGCTGGGTCAAAAAATTAAATGTATAAAGCATTAAAAATCTTCTTCTCCTTCCTCTGGGACAATGGCCTTGTAAATGCTATCAAAATAAAACGCTGCTGTTAAAAAAATGTTGCAAAAAAAACAAAAAAGTGTATTACAAGACTAAACCAACTATTGTATTCAAGCAGGCCTAAAACCTTAAAAAAGTAACATTTACAAAAAGACATTATAACTAACCAGGTGCCTTGCAAGGCTATATTATTCCCAAGAAAAAACTTTTTTAAAATATGTGACATCAGCAATCTTTATAAATAAAATGTTGTAAACCATAGTGATGTAGGTGCCCTGTGACTAACCACGTCAAAAAAGTGGGCACAAACTAAAAAATAAAAACTATAAAAATTGTGTACTTCCTGTATCATGTCAGACAAAATTCTGTACTTGTACGTTTTTTGCCTCCTGGTGTACACTAGTAAATTTTTGCATCTGAGCCTCCTGTGTTGTTATCTTTATTTTTATTTAACATGGACTAAAACTCAATGCCAAAAAATGCATTATAGTGCCTTTTGAGAAAACTGCCACCCAGGCTATTTACTCCATCGATAAGACACCCCTAAGAGTTGACCCGGTATTCAGGGATTTGGAAACATATGTTGACATTATTCTGGCCTTTGATTAACATATGCCCAAGATAGCTAGAAAATCAATCTATGTCACCCAACTTATATGTAAGGGCATGGCATAAAGGCCCAAGGAAGTCATAGTGCCACTTTATTCGACCGTTTTCAGACCCATCATTGAGTATAATGCTCCCTTCGGCATGTACCTGACCAGACATATGCAACAGTTGGAACAGCCACAAAAGTTCCTTAGCAGTAGAATCCAGGGTATAAACACATTGTTCTGTATGAATTCTCTTAAAGCTTCATCTCTATACTGTGTCAACTAAAGGTTACTGAGAAGCAATCTAAGCCTGGAATACAAGGCATCCTTGGATCCAGCTCTGATGGATCTTTTTCACATCTGCAAAATGAACAGCATCAGAACCACTAGATCCAAAGATTTAAATTTTGCTTGCAACATAAATAAGATATGTTAGCAAGACAGATATGTGTCTTAGAGGATCCCCATACACTGGAACAGGCCTCCCATCCATGTGAAGCAGAGTCCATCCTAATCATATTTAAGCATAACCTTAACCAATGAATGGGGATTTTATATTCAACTCAGGTCTGGCCTCCATGTCTCTGATAGACATGTTATGCCCAAGCTAACATATCCTAATATACCCCCCACATAACCTCTAGAAACTTCCTAACTAAAATACCCCCTCTTAATAAACACCCATGAAACAAAAGACAAGATTGGGTTGCATTGCATGGCTAGGCCTATAAAGGCCCTGGTGGTCATTAGACTGGTATATACCTATGAAACTATGAACCTATGAACAGAAGGATTCATTCAAACATTACTCCAATTTGTAGCCATATCCAAAGTAGAACTGAGAAGATATATCATAAAATTACACTACAGAGATAGATTCTACAAAATATAAGCAAGTTCCAAGTTCTTCCTAATTGTCTGATTATCATACTATGTCTCTTTCATGGGCATATGTGCAAGCTAGACCCCCATTTACTTTGAAATTTCTCCCTCATTTGTCAGGTAATATTGCATTTGCCATAGAGGGATACAGTTTTAAGTGCTGTTGGCACACCACATTTAACAACTGGTCAATCACTTTCATGTTCTTGGAATCAAGAGCTCCTTCACCTTCAGACAGCCTGATCACAGCTGTAGCCAAACAGCAATGCTATGTTGTGCAAAAAAAACCTTATAACGCTGTTATAAGCAAAAAATACAACAACTCATAAAAGTTAAGGCAACAACAGTCTTTTATAAATTCAAACTGCACTTTTACACTTTGTTTCTACAAGCATAAGAAAGTTAGCAAAACAGCCCAGGCAACACATTAATCCATAACATATCCAAGGCTTATAGACCCCCGTCAGACACAGGATAGACTCTTCTGTACTAACGGTCTTTATTTATATAAGCTATTTGAATCTTTATGACACCCCCTCAACCCCACACAGATCTGATCTTCACAGTACTGTTAGATACCAAAATACAGCCCCTAAGACCTTAAAAAAGCTTAAATAAATGATTTGTTAGAGTTAAAAGAAATAATACATAAATGTCAGTTAGCAGAGTCCAAACTCAAATGAGCTTCTGCTAGAATTTAATATATACACCTTACAAAACATCTAATGTGGATTCTCAAAAACATGTTTCCCACTATTTTAGAAGAAGACAAATAATACCCTGATGGCAATAGTTGCACCAAAATAAGAACACTGACCATGCAAATCATATCAATCTATTTCTTGTCTTAACATTGGTTATAAAATATTCTGTCTGTTTGGGTATCCATATTTAAAATACCACTACCTAGTATGAATAATGAAGATCACTGAAAATTTAGTATCCATCTGTCAATCCTTAAATATTGCTCTGTATCACTAAAGCAACAAGTTATAATTATCAAACTGGCCCTCCTGTCTAGAATAGTTTAGTGCAGCCAAACTCTGTTGATAAGGTCACAAAAGCATTGCTAGCAAAATGGAGTAGATTACTAATACAGTACATTTGGTATCCTTTTACAATGAAGCTTAACCTCACATGGTGAAACCACATTCCTGAGTAGTTCTGAGTAGTTGAAGGCCTTTAATTTAAAGGAGCTATTGTACTGGGTAGATCCCACTTATCAGTCAAAGTACATAACATCTTTTTATGTTGGTGTTTCTCACCACTGGTATTCTGCCTGTCCTTAAATCTCTTACTACACTGAGCCCAGCAACTTCTGTGAAGCACCCACCAAGAGGAGAAAACGCTGAGAGAAGAAAGGAGCCACTTTTGAGATTTTAAGTATTTTTCCTCTGTTTATTTGCTAAGTTTTTCTGCATAGCCGCCTATTTTGAGCATTTTCTGGCTTGTTAAACTTGATTTCTGCATTAGTAACTGTATTTAGAGCACAACCTAGAGCTGTTTACTGAATTTCTTGTTTGCACTTATTTTTAAAATCATTTTTTCTCAAAACTTGCATTTTATCTGTCTTTGGCCTAGCACTTCTGTGTGGGGTCATTTAATGCACTGTTATAACTCGTTGATACTTGTGAACCTCTGCTGTCTCTGAAAAAAACAAAAAAACAAAAAAAAAAATCTTGCTTTTTTCCCCACTTTCCTGAGATTTAAAAAAGTTCAGTTACAGGCTTGCTGTTCTTGAACTGTTTGTAAGTTTCTTGGAGGCCATTTTTTGCTTGGGCTAAAGGGAAGTCTCTCTGTTGATCAGTGGCAGTGAAAAACATTGAGCAGCCTGCCTGCCCCTGTGGGAGTAGTTACTGACTTGAAACTGTAGTTTTATTGGCCATTTTGGGTCAATTCCTAACTCCTTCATATTCCTCTCTTAAAACCTGGTTGCCTCGTGGTTTTGGCATCTTTTCAGGCTTGTTGGCTGTTGGTGAAGCACCCACCAAGAGGAGAAAACGCTGAGAGAAGAAAGGAGCCACTTTTGAGATTTTAAGTATTTTTCCTCTGTTTATTTGCTACGTTTTTCTGCATAGCCGCCTATTTTGAGCATTTTCTGGCTTGTTAAACTTGATTTCTGCATTAGTAACTGTATTTAGAGCACAACCTAGAGCTGTTTACTGAATTTCCTGTTTGCACTTATTTTTAAAATCGTTTTTTCTCAAAACTTGCATTTTATCTGTCTTTGGCCTAGCACTCTTGTGTGGGGTCATTTACTGCACTGTTATAACTTGTTGATACTTGTGAACCTCTGCTATCTCTGAAAAAACAAAAAAATCTTGCTTTTTTCTCACTTTTCTGAGATTTAAAAAAGTTCAGTTACAGGCTTGCTGTTCTTAAACTTTTTGTAAGTTTCTTGGAGGCCATTTATTGCTTGGGCTAAAGGGAAGTCTCTCTGTTGATCAGTGGCAGTGAAAAACATTGAGCAGCCTGCCTGCCCCTGTGGGAGTGGTTACTGACTTGAAACTGTAGTTTTATTGGCCATTTTGGGTCAATTCCTAACTCCTTCATCTTCCTCTCTTAAAACCCTCTTTTGCACAGTTTTGCACGTTTTTGTGCATAGCGCAACAGCGGGCAGCGCTGCCTAATTGGGTTTAAACTATTCCTGGCTCCACAAAGTCTGCTCTTCACTTTTTCCCTTAGAACTGTTCTAGCTCTCAATTTAAACACCATATTCTCATTCTAAGGCCCTTCACTGGTCCAATTAAGTAATCCTGCAAGTTAGCACTATTAAACCATAAGCACTACTTACTCTTATACTCTCTATGATTACCCTGTCCTCTATTGGTCTGTCTTAAATTCAGTTTCCCTATATTATTCTAGCATGTCCAAAGGTCAGTCAATGGTTTCCTCTCCAGTCCAGCTGGTGAATCTGGCAATTTTGAGGCAATGTTACAACTGTCTCATGTACACGGACAACCCTCTCCTCCTCCAAACAGGTTCAAATATGTGTGAGAGATGCAACTATTTAGCCAAACTGGAGGCTGAGCTCTCTCATCTCAAAACTGGTGTAACCAGTCAGGAGGAGAAGGTAACCTCACACAACACAATTCCAGTATCACATAGTCCCACCACATCAGCGAACCAAACACATAAATACACAAAAACATACTCGGAGGCTCTAAATAAAAATCTACCTAAGCAACAGAGACCTCCAAAGCAGACATCCATGTAAACGCTACCTCAAAACAAAACACACACAACACATAGCCCACAAAGTCAGTGTGCCAAGCAGCCACAGCCCTTAAGGCTGAATAACACACCTGATACTCTTGTAATAGGTGACTCTATTGTCAGACACACTGACGTCCCGCTCACCAGGCTGAATAAAGTGAAGGTCACGGTGAGCTGCCTGTCGGGTGCTAGGATCCGCCACATAACGCAAGCACTCAGGTCACTCCAAAGCAAATACAAATATGACTCAGTCATTGTACATGCTGGTGTGAATGACCTGAGACGTACCTCCCTGGACTACATGAAAAGAGACATAGAGGAGCTCTCTGATCATGTAGCCCAGGCTGGTATGACCCTGACCTTGAGCAGCATCTTACCCTCACCTAGAATGATGCCACAGTACAAAGACAAAATTATCGATTTTAACAATTGGCTAAAATTTTGGTGTCATTCAAAGGGGATCCAGTGTCTGTCAGCCTGGGATGACATGCTTGACAAGCCACGTTGCTTCACTAGGGATGGCTTGCACCTGTCACCACTGGGCTTTCGAATATTGGCAAAGGCTCTTGCCACCCCCATGGTGCCTTTTTTAGGCAAGGCTCAAAAGTCAAACCCACCCCCATAGACAGCACAAGGAACAAGAAACTAAGGGTAATTCTGCTTAACGCCAGAAGTCTTAACCTCAAGATGCACACACTCGAAGCTCTCCTCAGTATAGAGAACATCGATATCTGTGCAGTGACAGAAACCTAGTTCAAGGCTCCAGAGAGCACCCTAGCACTACCAGGCTATACCTCATATCATGCTTTTCGGCCTCAAAACCCGGACCGAACCACAAAAGGAGGGGGAGTTTCCATATTTATCAAGGATATCCACACCTCCAGGTTAGTGGCATTGCATGAAGTATCGGAGACCATCCATGTGCAACTAACAGTGGGCAAGACTGCTTTTCAGTTTATAGCATCCTACAGACCACCCTCTCAAAGTCAGGAATCCCACTCAGCTTTCCTGAAAACATTGGAGAACATGAAGATCTCTCTGAACACCATTATATTGGGTGACTTCAACTACCCAAACATTGACTGGGAGCACTACTCAAGCCCCAGCACCTTAGCCCAAAGGTTCCTGGAAATTATAAACTCAAATGCTATGGAACAACTAGTCACCACTCCCACAAGAGGGACAACATACTAGACCTGATCATTACCAACATGGGGACTCTATGCTCCACACCAGAAGTATATCCTCATTGGTAAGATCAGACCATAAATTAATTTCACTGGATGTCCACATCCCGCCCCCACCTCCAGCCCAGAAAACCACAGTGAAAAACTTCTCAAAAGTGAACTTCTCACTTCTCAAAACCGAAGTGGAATCCTTCAAGGCCCCAGGGCCAGTGGAAACTATGGCCCAAACTGCAGAATCCTATATAAACGCATTCTACGGACATCTCCAGGAATGCATGGATCATGCTATCCCAAACAAAACCAAGACCCAATCATCCAAAGGCAGGCGTCCAGTCTGGTGGACCCCTGCCATAAATAAACTGTACAACAGAAGGAGGAAGCTACTACATGATAGAGCAAAATCCCTAATAGGGAAGGCATCTCTGATCAGTACTAGCAAAAAATTATGATCCCTCATAAAATCCTGCAAGGCCAGCTTTGAGAGAAAAATTGCACAGGACACCAAAGACAATCATAAGGGTTTTTTCAGTTATGTTAGGAACCTGGGATGCAACTCCCAGACTTGTTCTGAGTTGATTCTAAACGACAAAAAATACACTGAACCCACAGACATCGCCAATATCCTGGCAGACAGGTTCAGTGCAAACTTCTCCCCTCCCCAAAAGAGCAAGTATCTATCCCGGCAGAGGGCTGCCTCCCAAACATCTCTGATGCTCAGGTGAAGGCTGCCCTCTCCAAAGCAAAAAACACTGCTTCCATGGGACCAGATGGCGTCCCAGGTTGCGTCCTACATGAACTCCAAGAGGAACTAATCCCTCAAATAAAACAGCTATACAATCTCAGCCTCACTACAGGATATGTGCCCACAGAATGGTGTACAGCAACAGTGGTCCCACTCCACAAAGGTGGAGCCTCTATGGACCCTGGAAACTATCGCCCCATAAGCCTGACTAGCTTAGTCTGCAAGGCTATGGAGAGGATCATCATGGAGCTCATAAACAAAGACATTGGGGACCTACAGACACTAGATCCTACCCAGTTTGGCTTTGACAAGGGCAGATCCTGCCTTTTGAACCTGGTTGACTTCTTCGAAACAGTCACCAAAGCCATAGATGAAGAGAAGGTAGTCCACACAGCCTATCTGGACCTTGCAAAGGCATTTGACACAATACCCCACTCAGGCATCATAGATAAGCTATCCAGCTTAAATATAAACCCCTATGTCACAAGATGGGTCGCAAACTGGCTCAAAGACAGAACCCACAGAGTGAGAGTTGCTGGTGCAATGTTAGACTCGAAACCGGTCACAAGTGGCGTCCCACAGGGTTCTGTCCTGGGACTACTCTTGTTCGGTATATACTTTTCTGAGGTACAGGCAAACGTGGGAGGACTATGGCTCACCAAGTTTGCAGATGACTGCAAACTGGGCACCATAATCGACTCTCCAGCTGACACAAACATCCTTCAAAAAGGTCTCACAGAGACAGATAACTGGTGCCAGCACCATGGTTTAAAGCTAAATGCCAAAAAATGTATAGTCATACCCTTTGGCAAAAACAATGTGCCCACAAATTACCACATAGGCGGAAACCCATTAAGTACAGAGAAAGTTATTAGGGACCTGGGGACCCAAGTTGATAGCAATCTCTCCTTTGAAAACCACATTGCCAAAGTGGTTAGAAAGACCTTCTACATAGCCCACCTCATCATGAAGGGTTTCACATCTAGATCAAGAGAGGTAATCATGCCCCTTTATTCATCCCTCATCAGGCCCATCATAGAATACAATGCCCCTTTTGGGATGTACCTTACCCGACACCTGCAGCAATTAGAAAGACCCCAAAAGTATCTCACCAAGAGGATCAAGGGTCTCAAACAGATGCCATATGCTGCTCGGTTAAAAACTCCAGCTCTACTCAGTTGCATACCGCCTACTTGAGGCGATCTATGCCTGACATACAAAGCTATGTCAAATCCAGAATTAATGGACATGCTCCACCTCAGTAAATCTAAATCCCTTAGAGCCACATGCTCGAGGGACTTGAACCTCAGCACAGAAATAAATAGAACTTGCTGGAGGGACAGGTTCATAACCCAGAGGCTCCCTTCGCTCTGGAATAGAATTCCAGTTCATGTGAGGCAAAGCACCTCACTGAATCTCTTCAAGAAGAATCTCGATAGGTGGATGGGGGATCGTAGGTTTGTCCCAGGGATTACTCCCGTGTCACTATTAGACAGAGGCACAGTAAACTAAACCTTAAAAAGGGCACAGTATACTCAAATCAAGGGGTGGCGTAAGCCATACAGAATCGGGCTAGGCTTATAATTGCCCCAGGGCAGATAGCCTAGTATGAACCTATGAACCTATGAACCTATGAACATATATCCAGGGCGTATGGCTATGTTCACCACCCAGAGTCCCATTTAAAGATTCCATGCTACTTCATGTTAAATGCCCAACTTTCAGCAGTTCAGAACTGAATTGCTGTGAATCTTACAATTTCTCTATTTTATACAAATTAGACTTTGCATTCCAGATTCCTGCTAGTAGAACAGACAGTGAGTGGAGTATGATCCATGTGTTCAACAAACACAAAAATATTAAACCCCATTTAGCTTAAGCATACATTTCAGCTCTTTGGTAATGACAAATAAATAAAATGTAGCCTTATATGTATTAAAACTGAAATGTGACCACTTTGCAGATTAATCTCTCTCTTACAACAGCACAGCTTTGAGTCAAGTAAGTATCTGCATCCATTATACCATATGTTAAAGACATAAGCAACTTCTACCTAATCACAGAAGTTTTGTGTAATCAGAGCAGTGTGAGAGACTCAAACATGGGCTTTATTCTTGCCTCCTTTACTCACTAATATTGTTATTATTACATGTCCTTTTCAAACAGTTTTCTCTAGGAAGTTGTGGAAACACAATTTATTTATACTAAACAAACTGGCTAAGATATAGATTTCAAGCATGCTTCAGTGTTGGGCATGTTCTGTCCCAACTTCAGTCATGTGGGAAGGTATCATTTATAAATACCCTGAAGAAAGGTTTTGCTCTCCTGTTGAGAAAGTTTACCAATCCATTTGGGACTCTTATCAAAACACATAGCATACTTATCATCCTTCTCCACCAATGTGTCCCTAAAACTCAGAACAAGTTCTCATGGTGGACACTATTGTCAGCAGCGAGGAGATTGTTTACAAAATCATGGAATGAGCCCAACCCTCAACAGCTGTCCATGGACTGACATTTCCTTTTCTCTAGGATACGCAGTACCTGCAGATGATTGTATTTTACTGGAGACACCAAGACTCCCCCATTTTACCAATGGAAATGGTGAAGCCTGATCTATTCCAGGAGGTGGTCTGGCAATAACAAACCATGACAACTGGTAGTGGTGCACAAACTCACATCTGCAAGCAATACTATTGAATGATGCACAATATATCATTCAGAGTGACTGGAATGCTTTCAGTGGATTTCATTTCATATGTTAGTTGTTTTGAAATAAAAGTTTCTAAAGTTTTTTCTCCCACACATCACGATATTCCAATTTTCCTTACCCGCTACTTCCCAATTAAAATGTATGCTTTGCAAACATGAATACATATGAATTATCTTGCAAAATTAACAAACGTTATTAGCATGCCACTCAAACTCAGAGCAAGAATACTTTACATTTGGATAAATCCAAAAATAATGGGGGGGGACAAAGACCCAAGACCAAGTGCACTTCTTACATATTAATCTTATAAACTTAGAAAGTTGCTAGAATAACATATTTATCATTAACATGCATCTTCTTAAGGATATGACATCTGAAAGTCATATGTCTGTCATTACTTAGTGACTTCAGTCTCAATGATGTGTCAGAAAACTACATATTTTATGAAGAACAGACCAAAAATATTAGACAAATATCTGAACATTCTGTAAAATTCTGGACAGTAGAGAGGTATAATTGTAAGTAAAATAATAATTAAAGCAAAAAACAAAACATAATTTTTCGGTCTAAAGGTAACTTCCTTCCAGTCATGGTTGTGTAATGCTCCCTATGCACACCCTTAACTGAAGTGAGCACCTTGACATACAGAAATTAGCAGAGATATTTCATTATTTTGCCAAAAGCTGACAGAAGTAACTGAAAATGATAAAAAATTGCATACACCATGGGTCCAGCTAGATTTCCTTATAGAATTATGATCCTAAAAGTTACTTCAGTGAAAAAAACCAAGAACTCTCTCTACCTTCTTTCTTTCTAATAATCCTATTACTAATAAACTTGTAATTTTATGTACTTTTAGGCTCCCAGGACAATTCCAGCAGGATTTGTTTTATTATCTTGTATTTAGCTACAAATGAAGTTCCATAAAAATTATAGTCAGCATATTATTGATATCTTCTCATTCAAAGTGAAGTATTTAACAGTCACACAAACCAAATCATATCTATTACTTTATACATGAATATACTTACTGACAAATCTTTTTAAATGATAGGCTCACTCCAAAGCCATTACCTTAGAGTGTAGGGGGGTTATATCTATCTAGAGTTACCACCTGATTGGCAGTAAGTTCTGAGGCACTTCATAATTTCAGCAGAGCACAGATGTTACCCATAATAAGTCACTTGTGGCACCTTCTTCTGGCTCTGTCCTTCAATCATCTTCCTAGTTGAGTCTTATAGTGTCAGATGAGTATTATTTTTGGATCCAGGGAGAAGATTTTTGTCTTTTAAAAACAAATATGAGAAGGTAATAAACTATCCCTTACTGAGACATAGTATGCAACAAAACCTCATACATGTCTCAGCCATGTGATGCGACTATGAGGCTCCTGCTTCTTCCCCTTTCCCCATCCCCCACTGTTGACCTGTAATAGTGGTACCAGCCTCCAGTCTCCACTAGAAGTTAGCTTGACTGTAACAATAACCCCCCCCCAAAAGTCGGGGTACTGGCATCAGCTGCCTGATCCTTCCTCCCTCAGTCTGATCCTCCAACACTCAGGTCATTAGTCAGTCTGAGGTTACTTCTGAGCAGTCAGATGTCCTGTTACTGTGACTCATGGCAGCTGCCACTAATGAGTTGTATTCTGTGATCAGAGGTTTGATTTCCAGAGTCTGTACTGGCACAGTATGGACTTTTCAACAGTCAGTTTATCCTGGGTCATCTCAAATAAACAGGAAGTGGCACATGGGCCTTTCCTCATTAACAAGTAGCTCAAAAGCCCTTCCATAGACACCTCTGTTCACTATAGCCTAGACAATGTCACACACACACCAGTACCTTTTACAGCATACTGAGGCAGTAGCAGTGTTGTATGCTCAGATGTGGCCTGTTACAGCATACTGAGGCAGTAGCAGTGTTGTATGCTCAGATGTAGTCCGAGCAGGGTCTATGTAAAATGTACATGGGAGATGAAAAGCTCCATAGCAGGAGCTATACATGCCATGCAGTTTCTTGTCATGTATACTGCATAGTACAGATACAGGTGGTTCCAGGATACTTCTGAATACATGAGGTGCAGGTGTTCACCCCACACATTCAATTATACAATACCTTATATATGCCACCCTGTCCAATGGCAACACATATATATAATGTACATGTGGTAAGTGCTACATCATCTAGTACCATATGTATGCTATGATTAAATGAAACACTATGCATTATATAATGTAACTTATTTGCATTAGATAAACACATACCAGAACAGAAAGTATTAAAGAATATAACAATTAATGCCCACTAGTGCAGTGCACTGCAGAATCAAAATACTTGCCCTACATTGCCAAATATACATAAGTAATATAGTAGAGTAACTATTGTATGTGTTTTGTCAGCCATTGCCATCTGAGACCAAACGTATTAATTTAGAACATTACAAAAGGCATCGTCACTGCAGCCTTTTAATATTGTTTGAGGCCTTTACCATGTTTTGAAAAAATATATAACAATGCCCTTCACTGTGCTATTGAATATAAAACTGTCTGAATACTGTGGCATATGTTCTGCTACAGATGATGGCTATAGGACATAGCATTGTACTGCTGAAACTGGTCACCCACTGAAAAAATCAGCTATTTAAAATATTGTAGCTTAATGTTTATAGATCAGACAAGTGCCTTTCCCCTTCCTTTGTAAACCAGACCCTCTGACAGTCTATAAAGTCTATCAAATGAATTATTTATAACATAAGATTTATTTCTCTCACACTGCAGTGTATGTGGTTTGCCATAATGGTATGTAGTGTAACTTGTACCATAAATGCATATTACATCATCTATGCGTTTGGCATTTAGAGCTCCAGCTAGCAAGCTGGAATTTAAAAAAAATGACTTTCCTAAAGATTAAATAGATTAGTGATTGAACTCTCACTAGTAATTAATAATGAAAGGTAGCACACCATCAAGTAATGGAAATAGGGTCATTTCCTTTTCCCTAGGGAGTGAGAACTCAGAGTAAGAATAAATAAGTTGCTGAGCTTTGGGTGACATAGCTTCCCATATGGAAGATATAGGGGGAGATTGCTCCTTGCAAAATATTGTGATTTGAGGTATTTTGCACTATACTGTCTTTGACTGAGATTAAGATTGTCATCATTATTTCTGGTTAGAAAAATCATTATTTTAGTCTTGATTTCCCAAACAGACTAAACGTTTATAAGTTATCTATGGTAGGTGTAGATATAGTCCCTAACACAGACATGCATTAACAGAACTTATTATCTATGACTTAAGGCAGATTCTAAAATAGGTAAAGGACTATATTCTTCCTGACATTCTGTTACAGACAATAATGGCACAGAGTATTCTAAAGACTAGTCTCCATGTCTTATGGAGGGGGCCCTTGTTAGGGTGCTCAGTCTGCCTCATTTACCATTACAGCCTCATGTCTATAATCAGGCATCTGTAAAACCATAGGAGCTCAAGTCCAAACATGTCTCTGATGCCTTGTAAACTGGCAAGAGATTTCCTTGCAGAACATAAAACAATGGCAAATTAAGTATACTTAACTGGTTAACAGAATACCAGATATTTATTATAGCGAAACATAAAGCACAGTCTGCATTTGCTCTTTATAAAGCCAGTGTGAAGTTGAGAAAATGAGTCATGCCTCATTGCCAGCAGCTCTCACATGGGAAATAGCAAACTCTTAAATAAATATGTGGTTATTTAATGCTCTTAACCCCAGAGGCACATTCTGAATGGAAAGTTCATTACAAATTACTGACTGTATAGGTAAACAATTCACTGAAACATGGAAAGTAATTTTTTGAGGATAACACCAAAAAAGACGAGATTCAAAATCTCAGACTCTGTGGGTTTATTATTATAGAGCAAGAGACCCCACCCTCTCCAAAGCAATGTAAACAGACAAGAGAAACTACAGTTCTTTTTCATTATTTGCATTTGTTTTTAGGGAGATAAAGTTCATTCAGGATATCCATTGTATTTTCAAAGATGAGATGATTAGAAGTCATGTGGCATTGCTAGGCTACATGGAGATTAGAGTAAATTGTAAACTGTGGCCTGGCTCTGTGCACAGACACATGAAGCCCTTGCTGCAACCCAGATGGCTGAAGTTCACTTTGTGGTCACAGCTCTGGAGAAGCTAAGTAGGGAGGGATAAGGGAAGGGGTAAGTAGGCACCTGCTGAGCACATAGGAAAGTGCAATTTCTCCAGTGGGGACTCAGAAAACCACTTTCCATGCTTGAGGGAAGGGGATGGGCGGTTTGCTAGCAACTTCCTTTGCAGAAGTGAAGGATGACCAGCAGAGACAGTGCATTGCACGCTCCTTTCAAGCACTGCAAACCAGGCATCTATGGAAAGTGTAGGATTATGCAGAAAACCCTTCAACCACCCCAATAGCTGTCTAAATGACAGCCAATCCCAATCAACCCTGGCCTTGATGATGGCGAGTAAATGAGTTGATTCACCAGAAGGGGGTTGATGGGTGATAGACAGTGGGGGCAAAGAGCATAAAAAAATCCTGCACTGAACTAGTGCACCTTGACATCTTTGGCCATGTCTGTTAAAAGAGTAGCATACAAAGTTTGCTCAATTTCCCACTATCAGATACTCAGAGTTCAATCTCCTTTTCTGCTAATGGGGAAGAATAGATTCTGGTCTCATTTCACATAAGTTCAGAAAACAGAGCTTGGGAAAGGAATATCTAAACGTCCAAGTTCTAATTTCATATCTGCCAGTACTTCCTGTAAAAGACATAGCATTGTGCTGCAGTAACTATTCATCCATTGAAAAAAAATCAGAAATGATTTAGCTATTTAAAATATTGTGGCTTAATCTTTATAGATTTGACTGAATACAAAGTGCTATCAACTTGCATCTTTGGCATTGATTCCTCACATAGCTGGCACAGTTTTCTTTGGTTCTTTCCCAAACTATAAATGAAAATGCCATCAAGGAGTCTGCTGTCCACAAATAAAGGGGTAATAGCTGATTGAAAACTCACAGAATGAGCAGTACGTGTCTATTAATAGTCAGCTTTCGATACTTATGCACACAGAGGTAACATCCGTCTCTTCATGATATAGATACTGCTACTAGTTCAAATGTGTCACAGCAGAAAGAACACCTTCCACTGACACCTTTCACAGCATCAGCACTCATGTGTGACAGCTTGGCCTAGCATTTAATCCAAAATATTACATGAGCAATTGACATCCACAATGATGTGTTGTGATGCATAACTGTATTTAGAGCATAATATTAGCTCTAAACTACCATATAATGATGTGCTGATATAGGTTCATAGGTTCTTAAGCATTTACTAGGTTAATGACCACAAGGGCCTTTTTAAGCCTTGCCATGCATCCCAAATCTCTGACAACTTCTGGCACCCTTGATAAGTGTAACCAAGGGCTTGGGAGATTAAAAATTTACAAGCAGGGGCCTGGGACATGAAGTAATTACAGGCTGCCTGTGTCCATTAGAGGCATACATGCCAAACCAGAGATGAATTTCTTGCTCCCCATATAATTGTCCAAGTTACACTTGAATTGGGTTAGGGAGGAACTGTGCTTCACATGGATGGGGAGCCTGTTCCAAAAATAGGGTAGTCTCTGGGAAAAATACCTGTCTCTCCAGCAGGTCCTATTTATATCACAGGCAAGGTTTAAGTCTTTAGGATGCATAATTCTGGTTCTGTTTGCCTTGGAGATATGCAGGAGGTCCACCTGGTATTCCAGCCATAGATCTCCCCTCAACAGTCTGTAGGAGACAGAATTCAGGGATAGGGTCTTGAGGCAGTCAAGGACATGTTACTTATGCTCTGTATTCTTTTACTGAGGAACCTCTGCAGACATTCCAATTGTTAGATATACCTGGTTAGGTATATACCAAAGGGGGTGTTGTACTCAATGATAGGTCTGATGAATGCCGAATATAGTGGAACAATGACTTAGATATCATACCTTTGTTTATAAGTTGCGCAACATAGAATGATTTCCTCACTACTGTAGACATGTGACGGTCAAAGGCTAGATTACTGGCTATATGTGTCTCCAAGTCCCTGACTACTGGGTCAACCCCTAGGGTTTTGTTGACAATATGATAGTTACCAGGGATGGATGACTTCCCGAAGGATATTATCATACATTTCTTGGCATTAAGTTATAAGATGAGCCACATAGAATAATTTCCTCACCACTGTGGACACATGGTAGTCAAAATTCAGATTGCTATCTATCTCAGTACCTAGATCTCTCACCACTGGGTCCACTCTTAGTGGGGTGCTACCAATGTTATAATTTCCAGGGGTATTTGATTTCCCAAAGGGTATTATTATGCACTTCTTTGCATTTAGTTTGAGGCTGTGGTTCTGGCACCAAGCATTAGTCTGTGTCAGATCTTTCTGTAGGATACCAACATTGTTTGGGGAGTCAATGATTGCCCCCAACTTACAGTCATCAGTTAACTTAGTCAGCCAAAGGCCATCTGCATTTGTCTTGACATCAGAAAAGCATATCCTAAACAGGAGGTGGCCCAGCAGTGAGCCCTGTGGTATTCCACTGGTGAATGGCCTCTTGCTGGATGTGGATTTCCTCACTCAAATGACATGTGCTCTGTCCATGAGCCATTAAGTTTATGCCCAATTTTTTGACTTTATCAATAATACCCAAGTAGGTTATTTTGTTAAATGCATTTGCCAGGTCAAGGTAGGCAGCTATCTTACCTTCATGCATGGCCAGCAGGGAGGAACTACCCTTGATGAAGCTGAACTGGGTTGGGTCTAGAGTCTGGACATTTCCTATGTTGTTGTTAATCAGGTCTATAATTATCCTTTCCATAGCCTAGCATTTGAGGCTAGTCAGACTTATGGTTTGTTAGTTTCCTGGGTTCATTTATGATCCCCCTTGAGCAGAGGGATGACTGTTGCCATCCTCCACTTCAGTGGGACAAAACCTATTGGAGACAGAGGTGAGATAGAGATCTGAGTAGGTCTGCTAGGTCATGCTTCAAGCAATTTAATAGGCACCCTGGAATTCCATCAGGCCCCATTGATGCCGTTTTTCTAGCTTTAGAGAGTGAAGTAATGACCTGTTCTTTTGTGATAACAGACAAAGGAATGGTAGGCAGTATTTCATGAGGAGTGACAGCAGGTGATGAGGGGGTGAAATATGAGCTGAATTTATTATGGTTGTTATTTCTTCTGGCTGAGTACAGGTAGTGCCATCTACAGCCAACTCAGCACATTAAGCATTTATCTTAAGATTTCAGACATAACTAAAAATGCTTTGTGGTTATCCTTTGCTTGGGAGGCTATTTTAGTCTCATATTTAGCTTCTGATGACTTGACTTGTTCCCTGATTTGCCTGTTGACACTAATGAGGGATTTTTTTCTCTGTTGTGCACCCTCCCACTTACTTCTAGCCAGGAATTTCTTCCTTCTATTGTATCACCTATTTATGCCAGGGGTCCACTAAGGGTTCTTGTTTTTCTGACTAGACCTGTGTTTAGTTCAGTCAGGTACTACTCTTTTCATTCTGTTGTTTAATTGGTTGCACAAGGCATTCGTGTATACTTCTGCATAGCCCTACATGTTTTCAGGGTTAGGGAAAGCTTTAATATTACCTGTGCTATCACTGAACAGAAAGACATTTGCAGTGGAAAAAATTCTTTATGGTTTTAGGGTTTGATGGGGGGGTTACTGTTAGATTGATTTCAAAGGAGACTATTCATGATCTATTCTTACCAATGAGGACATTATGCTGGGGGAGTGCAATGCTCCCCTATGTTTGTAAGTACAATGTCAAAGATATTTGAGCCCCTAGTGAGAATGTAGACAATTTGTTCTAGAGCATTTGTATTTACAAAGTCCTGGAATCTCTGAGACTGCATGTTGGTGGTCATATATGCCCATGAGTAGTGTGCTGTGCTGAATGCTAAGTGATTCTAGTAACTTCAGGTATGTGGAGTGGTTTTCATGGTTAATGGTTGGGGACTTTTAGCTAGCAATGATATGGTGAGGGATTTTGCCTAAGGTCATCTGGACATGGAGTAGCTCAAGTGAATCATCCTACTCTCCAATCTAGAGTTGTGATTGTTTTTATTTAAATTGAAACACTTCATGCTTTGAGTTTTTTTCTTTTTAGAGGGTAGTCTGAATGTGTGATAATCATTGTAGCCTTGCACTGCCAGGGTGCTTTCTGCAGCCTTGAACCACGTCTCTGTAACTACACAGATGTCAGCATTCTCCAGGGTGAGGAGAGCTTAAAACTCCTAGCATTAAGCAGTAGTTTCTTCAGCTTGGCATTAGAAGAATTTATTACTTTGGTAGGTCTGTTTATTTGGTGTTCCTAAAAAAAAGGCACTATGGGTGTTACTAATGCTTTGGCCAGTATTCAAAAGTCTAGCGGCGACAGGTGTAGACCATCTCTGGCAAAGCAGTGAGGTCTGTAGACCATGTTGTCCCAGACTGACAAATACTGGATCCCCTTGGAATGACACTAGTAGCTAAGCCAGTTATTGAAGTCAATCATTTTCTGCTTGTATTGTGGTATCATTCTTGAAAAAGGTAGAATGCTGCTCAATGCAAGCCTCATACCAGCCTGCAAAATGTATTCAGAAGGGTCCATCATGTCTCTCTTCATATAGTCCTGGGAGGTTTGTCTCAGATCATTCACACCCAGGTGGACTATAAGTCATACCAGCCTGCAAAATGTATTCAGAAAGGTCCATCATGTCTCTCTTCATATAGTCCAAGGAGCTATGTCTCATCATTCACACCCACATGGACTATAAGTCATACTGGTACTTGTGGCTGAGTGATCCAAGTGCCTCTGTGATCTGACGAATCCTGTCCCCTGGCAGTCAACTGACTGTAACCCTCTCGTTATCCAAGCTGGTGAAGGGGGCACGCATGTGTCTCACGATATAGTCTCAGTCTCCTATGGCCAAGATATTTGAATATGTGGTGTTTTGCCTTAGGGGCTTTCCTGTGGAGACACTGTGATGTCTATTTTATGTGTAGTACGTTGTGTTGACTTGGTTTTGTTTGCATGTGGTTTCTGAGGGCAGCAAACAGGAGGCCTCTGAGGTTTTGGTAAGTTACTTGTGAGTACCTCTACATATGTGGGTTCATGTGTCGATACCTTATTTAGTGAGGGAAATGATGTGTGTGTGTTGACAATCTGTTTGTCATTTAATTTGTCAGCATATGAGAGTTGTCACAATTTTCATAGTGTAACTACATCTCTCACATAAAAAGTGAAAAAACAGCCTTGAGCCAAAGACAGCCACCGGAAAGCCAACCTTTAATGTAACGACCAAATGTAAAAACACAGTAAAATCCACTAGTTAAGTGCTTTCATCCCAAAGCTTAGAGGGTCTTCATCAGAACTGAATGTTACATAAAAAACATACATACACTAATAATATTGTTCCTTGTATGTCCTTAACAATTTGCTGAACCACTGGAAAATAAAATCTATGTCCCTGAAATTCACTTATATGTTTACACAAAGCATTTGTGAGTTTACCCTTCTTTATAACTGAAAGGTGCTCAGTGCATCTAGATGTTTGTGAATTAAAATGGCAGCTTCACTTGAATGCTTTTGTTTATCCAGGGCTTAATGAAAACCTAAATATTAACTGTGTTTTAAAATTAAGGCACATAGAGGGTTAATGTTTTCCTTTTGGGTGTGCCCTTTTAATTGGAGGTTTTAATTGACATAATTGAGTGATATTAAGTAATTAGCAAAATGCTTTATAATGTATGTTTTTTATTTAACATTCAGTTCTGATGAAAGTCCCTTTAAGCGTTGGGATGAAAGCGCTTAACTAGTGGATTTTACTGTGTTTTTACATTTGTCGTTACATTAACGATTGGTTTTCCAGTGGCTGTCTTTGGCTCAAGGCTGTTTTTTTCACTTTTTGCTGATTTACATCTTTCACATACTGTACTTGTTTCTTTCAGGATTAAATGGTTGTTAGTATACATAAGACAATTGCTACATTGCCTCAGGATGCCCATGTCCACCAGGCTGGCCACAGAGATAGCAGGAAAGTGCTTATCCATGGTTTCAAGTGTTTTACTATGGGTTTAACCAGGGTGAAGTGTGGGGAAATTTAACTGTACTAGGATGATAGCACAGGATGAAGAATTGGTGTTATACTCAAGTGTGAACTGAAGCGATCCAACAAGACAATGCTGCTCTGCAAACAACTCAGATGCTCCTAGAGCAGTAGGAGAACTGGCAAAGGATGCAGAGGTAGTTATCCTAAGGGAAATTTTAACTTGAAAGCATTTGCTTCTATACTAGGCTTATATAGAATCAGAAAAACAAGTTTTACAACAACAAGGCCTACAAACCAATGAGGAAAATACACAATAAGCTTTCAGCCAGCAGTCCCCAACTCAGATAGGGTTGTTACAGCACACTTCTGCCATAAGAGCAAAGTCAGAAAACCCTCTTAATGTAAAAATGCTGGTTTTAGAGATCAAGTGCAGGGAAACTACACAATCTAGATGTACTGTCCTGTAAATTTAGCAGATATGATGTAATTAAGTACTATAGCATCAGCAGTTGAAACAATTCAGCTTTGAAACTCTACTAAAGTGCAAAAAAAGTAACAATTAATACAGTATTCCCATGAAATGCAGTAAGAATAATTAGCAGATGTGCAAAATGATACTTATTTTCATTGTTTTAGCAGCAGATGGATTTCAAAGCAGCAGATTCTCTGTAACTCTCAGGCAAAGAGCAGCTCTGGGGAATTGAGCACAAACCATGCAAACACATCCTTGTCTCAGATACTTATCTATAGAAACAAGTTTGAGGAAACAGAAATGTTCTATCTGGCTGATGACCTGTTATCCTTTCCTCAGACACCTTGAAATCACTCTCAGGAACTCAGTGTACAACTTTAGGCTCATGTGGAACCATATGAATGTGCCTCAGAGTCCATCTAGCTAATGTACCATCCCCAATTTGCACCATGTATGACATCAGTTCATCAGTTTTTAACACTGCAAAACCAAATGACTCCCATTTTCTCTCCCCCTCTTACTTTAGGTGCACTGATTGGCCCATTTGAAGAACAGGTAGTGATTGGCTGGAGTAGAGCCTTTCATGGAGCCTTTCTGCACAAACCTTTAACTATTTGGTCATTTTGTATTATGGACTCTAAGAGAATAACTTCTGGCTCAAGTTTGGAGTCAGACATTGGTATGTTAGTCCTTACTTGTCTTCTAGCATTATCTGTGAAGGGCTCACTCCTGTTATACTATATGGACAATCTTGATATGACATGAGAGCTCTGTGAGAGTCAAGTTGTCTCAAGATCTTCTTTTAAACTATTTGAACTGTTCTTTCAGTGGCTGCACTTGACTGAGCATAATAAGGACTTGATGTAGGATGAGTAAAACCATAGCCATCAACAAACAGTTTGAATTCAGTCAACACAAACTGTGACCATTGTCTGTAACCATTTTAATGGGTATTCTGTATCTTGTGAACATGGTGATGATTCTTGCTCTAATTCAGTGGCTCGTCGTAGTCAGTATGTGTAATATCTCCGTGTCAGGTGAGTAATAGTCAACTAATATTAAGAAACATTTTCCCTCAAACTCACACAAGTCAGCAGCTATCTTTTCCTAGGACTTTGTGTTATGGGTGTTGGTAGCAATGGTTCTCTTCTTTGAGACGGTTTATGGACAATACATAAATGACATTTTGATACAAACATTGTAAGTCCTAGGTTAATATTACACCCCCACAGAAATGTTTTGGCTAATTCATAACATTTTGCTAGACCATGGTGTCTGTTGTGTATCTGCTTTTTTAATTTTTTTCTTTCTTTTTTTAGTCTCTTCGTAGTCAGTGGTCATGATGAGATGATGATCTGCACATATACTTCAGTATCTGAAAGCAGTTGGTCACATATAGAAATTCTGTGTAAAATGTTAGCCATGATCAGCTGTTTCCCAGGAACATTAATTGCTTTGGCATTAAAAGGTCTCAGTCTCAAGATTAATCTTTGACATCTGGATAATACCTTGCCTAGATCACAGGAATTAATCAATGGAACCAATGAATTGTCAGTCTGGAGTTGGAATCTCTCTAGCCTTACTGGGTATCTGGAGAATCCTCACATGCTCACACGTTTTGTGAATATTTCTGTTAAGTATCAGTTAGTATTCATGAGCAATAAGCATTAAGCTCTAACAATTGTTTATCCATTTCAAACAAGGCAATGCTTAGGCCATAGCTACTAGCAACAGCCCTCAGTAATGTCAGTTTGGTGACATCAAGGCATGTTAATACTGGAGCAGTTGTTAGTATTTCTTTCCCTCTTCTGTAGGCTTGGGCTTGAACATTCCTCATGACCAGGGTATGTTTTGAATAAGTCTGTCAGCAGATGTAGCACAGGAGACAGAGCTGGCACAAACTTTTCCAAGAGGTTTATCATGTCAAGAGCTTGTTGAAGCTTTATCACCGTTTAGTTCAGCTACTGCTCTGATTTTGCTTACATCTAGTTTGATTCCCCTAGCACTTACACTGTGACAGAAATAGTGAAACTCATTTGTTTTGGTTTAATTTCAAACCTGAATTGTTAAGTTTGGAGCACTGCCCGAATCATGTGTCTCTTCATCAGGACCAAAATGTCATTATGCAATCCATGACAATAATAACACCTTAACAGTTCACTCATTTGGCATTTAAATATTTCTGGCACTGAGATTATACCAAGTGTCAGTCTGTTAACACAGAACCGTCCCACTGGAGTAATAAAAGTTGTAAACATTTAGCTGTATTTCTCTAGTGGTATTAGACAAAACCTTCAGGGAAGTACCTAACATGGAAAACATTTGGCACTGACAAGTTTAGATGTGATATCTTCTAGGTTAGCTAGAATAAACTGTCTTGCATGACACTGTCATCATGTGTTTCTATATCGACATGTATTCCAACACTCACCTTCTTGTTCAAAACTGGGAACAGTGGTGCATACCATTCAGTAAGTTAGTCACATTTTGCTATCACACCAAGTTTTTCCATTTTTTAAAGAATTTGCCTCTACTTTATACAGCAAAAGAAATAACATTCATCTGGATGGGTTCAGGGCATATGGGTAATAATCTGGCTTTAATTTCAGTTTTACTGGTTCACAGTTCAGCAGACCAACTTCACCAAACACATCAAACTGACAATTTATGCTGGCCATCAGCCCATTGCACTAGTCACAGCTTTGCTGAGCAAATTATTTACGAACAGATCATAAAGTATCTAAAGTCAGAACTCTTACTTGTGTCTCTTCCTCTCAGATAAGGCTAGAAATCTGCAATGCACTTGAGTTTGCCTGTATTTCTGTCCCTATTTCATGCAACAGCAGATGTTTCCAAATATTTCTGCACGTAGTATGTGATATCACAGTAATACTGCCCCCTGTATCAATCTTGAAACTTACCAGAGTTCCACTAACAGGCAGTTTACTTGCCTACCTGAGTCACTATTAGGCTTTGTAGTTACTCAACAGGCAAAAAATGCTTTTTGAAACATTATTTTCAATGTTATTGTCAAGAACAACTTTTTAATTAAGTTAGTTCTACAAAGGAATGCAAAGTGTCCCAGTGTACATTTTTTACACTCCCTGCCTTGAGCTGCACACTGCTTTAACTCAGCATGGTAATAGTTACACCTTGTGCATTTGTCAAGCTTACATTCAAAGCTGTTGTTGGCTCACCTAGCAGCTGGTGCCTGTCCCAGATGTACCACCCCACCCCTACCCCTTTCACTTTTCAAGTGAAGAGCAAAACACTGCTTTGAGTAAACTAATTGGTGTACTGGATTCCTGCAGCAGGCATGTCCCCTCAGCTCTCTGAGTGAAGACTACAAACAAAAAAGGACTTTGGCATTGGCTTTCTGGCTTCCCACAGCAGCCAATCCATGCTAAATATATAACCCAACTTTAATTAAAATAAAGAAGCAAAGAATGAAAGTACTCAATTTTAACAAACAGCATCCTGAAATGGAGACCCTCACCAACAATTATATGATTAGAAGCCAAAACAAATATAAACACATTGTCACAGCATATTATCAGACTGTTTATTTCGGTTGAATGCAAACTCCAACTGGTCAATTTCTGCAGTGGCAATTTCTTGTTTCAAAAAAGTTTTTCTCAGTCATTTAATTGTTTTGTTCCTCTTTAGGATTTGCCAACACAGTAATTCACCATGGCAAAAGGAGACAGATTTTTTGAGATGTCATTAGGATGTTGGCAAAAAGCTAAAAAAAAAATGCCACTGTTGCAAGCTACATAGACTACTAAAGTGCCTTTCTATACCAGCATCTTGTCACATAAAAAGGCACACTGCAGGAACTCTCTGTTGCACCCCCTATCACTTGTCACATAAAAAGGCACGCTGCAGGAATTCTCAATTGTACCCCTAACACGTTGCTCCCAGGGCAGTTGCTGCCTTCTCCCCACCCTTGCTATGCTACTGTATTCTCTCTATAGTTCTCATGCACTCATTTGCTTTGATTAATATCATATTTCTCTTTAAACTTGTCATTTCCCTATATTTTACATAACAAACATCATTTGCCAAATTCATCATAACATTTTATTTTTTAATAGTTCAGCCTCTCTGTGGCAGTTTGTAATGCTTTATCAAAATTAAAGTTACTTGTAACTGTAATACATGATACACTTCAGAATAAGTCAGCCTAATTATAACTCCTCTAAACTGTTCATCTTTCATTTCATTAAACACAGAGTTTTCAGCCTTTTCTTAAAAATGCCTTACAAAAGCTTTGGCAAATTACTTTTAGTATGTACACATCCATGGAAGAATGGTCTTTCATGCATAACATGTCAGGGGTTTTTTGCACAAAATGGTCATTGAGTTTATTAATTACAGACTCATGCAACACTGGCCCTCTGAGAATGAAAATGAACTGTATATTGTCTCCACCTCCTTTCTTATATAACAAAGTGTTCACCTGAATTTCTTTGGTTTCTTTGGCTAACTTGGTTGCTGTTCTAAACCATATGAACCACTGCCTCCATACTGACCACTCAAATGAATCTGGTAGGTTAAACTCTTGTCATATTCAATAAAAATGGTTTTCTCTAGCTAAACATCATAAAATCTGTAAACCAACCACTTTGCATGGTAAAACAGTGATTCTCTGTAAAAATTGTTGTCTCTCAGCAGACACTATACTCATTGGTGTTGCTCCTCTAACTAGAGTGGCATTTTCAGTTTTATTTTCTGAAAAAACATTTCAGTTCTGACACCATGTAATAATGTGTACCTTTAGTTAACCAGATGTGTAGGCAAACGGTATTGTTAATGACAGGATACATCACCTTTTGTGATAAAACAGCTTTAATATAGTATAAAATTGCAGCACAGTAAAATAATATTATTAGTTCACTCACCACAAATATACTGTCCACTGGCATGAGACTCAAGGCATTGTGGGATATAATACTTCTTAAAATACCAATGCTATACTTTCGTCTTAAAACAGCAAAGCTACAATACATAGTCATTGTGTATATAGACATATAGCAGCAATGCATTTCTTATCATCACATCCACCAACTACAGATTATTAAGCAAGCAATAATGCCCTCCAGGGTGTGTGTTAATGTGTAATCAATGCCCTCCCAAGGGTGTTATGAGGCCCGACGCAAAATTTGTTCCTGATTTTTTGCGGTAACAGGTTGGGTGGGCATGCAGATGCAATGAATTGCACTGTATGGTTGTCGCAGCAGCAAGCTGAAATGCACTTCTAGGTCATTATATATGTATCTGTTCATTCATTTCATAGTAAGCAAACCACTGATGTACATGCAGTTATACAAGGGGCTGTAATTGATGGTCGCATCTGTATGTGTTTGTTTGTGTGTGGTGTGTGTGTGTGTGTGTGTGTGTGTGTGTGTGTGTGTGTGTGTGTGTGTGTGTGTGTGTGTGTGTGTGTGTGTGTGTGTGTGTGTATATGTATATGTATATATATATATATATATATATATATATATATATATATATATATATACATACATATAAGGTTAGGGGAAGGAGCAGTGTCAGGGTTAGGGTTAGCATGCACCCATTACTAAAGCGGGCAGCTGGTTTTGGTATACAAGATTTGATTCCCTCATGTGCCTACTATGTAACTCTGACCAAGACACTTTGGTAGAAAGTTTTCATTTGCTGCCTCTGTAAAGGGACATTTGCTTCTAGTGAACTATTCCAGGCTGTTAACAAATGTTTTACACATATGACTTTTGAATCCCTCCACCCTTCACATAGCTTATTATTATTATTATTGCTTCACTATATACTATTTGACTGTGAATCCCCAGCATGTCTCTTGTAGTTTAATGGGTTGGCAGATACAGTTTTCAAAACATGAGTTTCAAAGATGACACATTTAGTATTGCTCACTATGTTTTTGGGAGTATTTTGTTTTGTTTTGGTTAACAAATGATTGTTCATGTTTTTGCTGGAAAACTCGAAACAAAAGCTTTAACTTAAATCCAGATATCTGTGATATTTGTAAAAGTAAAAAAGAAAACAGTGCACACACTGAAAGGCTTGAACAATGTTTTATGGTAATTGGGGAGAGACAAATAAAGTAATGGGATGTTTGTTTGCTGGGGGGTCCTGGTCCAGTTCCCTGCCTAGGGCCAGATTAGACCTTGATTCAGCTTTGTTCACAGTACAGTATACTCATGTTATATCCAAAAGAGCTGAAGAAATGTAGAAGCGAAGAACTGTTTGCATTAAATAGTTTCTCTGTTAGGAACTGTAGCAGTATAATTGCCATTGGTAATAATGCTCAACTGCACCCTCTGGGAAATCTTCTCCTTTGAAAGAAACTTAGGAAGAGCCTGGAAGCTGAGGACCTAGAAATATAATTTATTCTTCATTGCTACTAGATTAGCTGAAAAGTCTGAAGAAGTTCAAGGTGTTTGTTGCTGCAGAAGAAGCCATAAATGTATTTAATTGTTTTACTTTTGTTGAAAAAAAAAAGACAAAATAGCGGCACTAAAAAAAAACTCAATAATAATGCTAGCCAAGAAAGAATTTGTTACTTAGAGATTTTTCTCTACAAGAACATATGCACCAACAGAGAATATAGATGCATATGTTACAGAGTTGAAGACAACCAAAGAATGTGAGTTTGGTGAGCTGCCTGGCTCTCTTACAAGAAATTGAATAATATGCGATAGAAAAAAAGATAAACAAGGGCCAGGAATTTAATAGAAACGGACCTGACCTTATTGAAAGCTTTGATTTTTGCAGAGTAAAGGAAATTACTAATACACACAAATGAATTATCTAAGGAAAACAATGTGTTTGTTATAGGCCATAAACTCTGGTCATTCATAACATGATGAAATAATACAGAGAGCTAGAGCATCAGGTCATTTTTGCAAAAGTACTCCATCCTTAACAATATTATCCCAGGAATTCATTAAATATGTATCTTGAGCTGAAAAGGCCCTGCTCCCATGAAAAGGTAATTTGCAATTCACAGGCATGTTAGCCATAATGAAGCAAGACTTCATTATTGGCTAATTTGCATATCTCTGAATCACAGCTACTACCATGCTTGGCAGATCACTGTTGATTTGCACATTGAGGTAGTAAACTGCTGCTTATGTAGATATTGGAATTTCCCCTCACAGATACTCCACCCCCCCAAACTCAGGTACACATCCATACACAAACACACACAGTTCCCATTCCTGTTCCCCTGCCTTGTCTACACTCTCATGGTTCCACCCAACCCTATTCTCCATACTAGTGTATGTGCCATTAAAGCATACTTGCAGTTGCTCTGGTAGTTATTGCCAGTGCCATGCAGTCACTTAAGTTAAATGCATCTCTGGTGGCTAGTGATCCCACCAACCCCAATCCCCTTACTGAAGCTGGCACTTCATGGATGCTTTATCACTGTTGTCTAGTGGCTCCTCCCACCCTTCATCACTGTACCATGATTGTGCTAGGTAGTTGAACATGGCCCTTTGGCCATGTTTATTTTATTTCCACAATATGTTGGGGATGGCCATGCTGATCTATATGTTGCCTGGTGTGCAGATGCCTTCCTGTAGGCAATTTCAGGAGGAGGGGGAAGAGAAACAGAGAGAGAGAGAGAGAGAGAGAGCACATGGCGAATTGGCATATGATTCTCCTCCCAGATTGCCTCATTTGCATTCAATATGACTGTGAGGCCAGTCCTATGTGGTGTTGAATATCTCCATGCTACAGCACCATGTTAAGGTTATTGCTGAATACCAAAAGGGTATTACAATGTGTACATGGAGGTGTATATATACTGGTTTCCCCATTTGTAATCAACAAAAAATTGTCTCCTTTATCCAACAACTTGCAGCAACATAAATTATTCCAAACTGGGAACACCTATTTTGATTCAAACATGTAGATTACAGCAAAACATTCTGTGTATTCCAATTAATCATTATCCTCAGATTTGATTTAAAACCAAATATATTCCAGGTACCTCATTTATTAATTGCTCTCAATTCACCAGTCAGACTTTAATGATTAGTATTCAATCCTTAACAAATGTGTCCACCACAGTGTAACTCAACAGATGCAATAATTCCATCATCTAATCATTTTTTTCATTATTTTATTAACTGCTCCAACTTCATCAAAGATGTTCAATCCTGTCTTATTCAGTCTATACAGTTTGTTTGACATACATTTGAAACTCAGTTGATATTGTGGCATGTACTTTTATCTGCTCTTTCTAACAATTTAATCACCTGACAGTTTCCATTTATCTGCTGCGTTTTCTACTCTGTGATGTGTATACTCTGCTGTAAGAAATAGCCTCTGAAGAGAGTCTGTATCAGTTTTATCCATAGCATATATTCTGATCCAAATAGATAGATCGATACAAATATATATATATATATATATATATATATATATATATATATATATATATATATATAGTGAGTGTGACTATCCCTCATAACTTTCTTTGATGGACTATCAATTTCAAAGCATCTCCTGTGATCCATTTCCTTAAATCTGTGTTTACTATCTAAATGCACCATATTCAGAGGTCTTAAATAAATGTCTTTCTGTCATGAAGTTGCTAAAGCGTCTTTCCTCATTTTATTAACTCTACCTCCAGGAAATTGTATGATCCTGATGGCAAACTCTGAAGTTCATTCATTCTTTTCCTATAATTTATTATCAGATTTCTGCCTATAGACAGAGTCCATTCTCTTTATGCTGCCCAATCATCATCACCATCACCAATTCCTCCTTTCTCATTTTTTAAACGGCACTAGGGTGCAACATCAACTGTCACCTCTTCCCTCACTTTATGCTCCACAATAGCCCTGAAGTATTGCTTCACTGTATCTGAATTCCCCTGCTTGTGTAACTTTGAAAATCATATTTGTACAATCCAAGCTTCCTTACTCCATTGCCATTTTACTGTTCTGTTCTTTTAACTATAGTTTCCTGTAACTTCTCCTATTTAGTACTTTGAAGCAAGCCTTAGCCATGTCCATTTTGTCTTTTAATCTTATAAAACTGGCAAAAATTAGGGAATTTGCAACTGAGGCATCCTTTGTTAACTTTAACATGGCAGGGGCTCATCTACTTCCACCTCCTAGATCTAATATCTTACTGCTTCCCTTACGTTGATCTGTGCAGAAGAGTTTTGTCCTTATAAGGTCCAGTTATAATGCTATTTTGGATTAATAAGGCTATATCAGGTTATCCAAAGAATAAAATAAATTGTCTGAAAATAAGGCTAAAGACCTTAACTCTATTAAGGAGAGAGTAATGTTTCCTTTTAACTAACTGGGGCTACAGATCAAATGTATCTATTGACTGATTCTGTCCTTTCAGATGATTTTTCAAGATAGTTTGTACTATCTTTGTATCTACTCATTGTCAAGGTAATCCCACAGCTTTAATCCCACAGCTTAGTCTGCTTCTCATTTTCCTTTCTTAATGAGTCTGTTTTTTTAATTTCCTTACTATTGTGCTCAGCACCATTTCTGGGGAGGCCTGTGGTTGCAGTGGTCCTAGTTCATTTGCCTGAAACCCAAATATTCAAACCCATTTGCATGAAAAGCATAAATGTCTATATAAAGTATGTGATGGTGTCATTTCTTATCATAGGTGTTATTAGGGATGTGAATTTAGCAGAGTATGTGTAGATTGCAATGGCCAGCATCACGTTATATCCCCAGATGTCTAGATGTTTGTGATTGTACTCCAGCACTGATTTACTGTGGTCAGTGTTTTTGTCTTAACATACTGGTTGTGTGACCATGGAGTTAGTATGTATAAGTAAGTCAGGTATGCTGGGGACTTTGCTGCCTACATGGGAGGTGCAAGAGGTCCCCCCTCCCACAAAAGCAGTTTTATGGTGCATTTGTTGTGGAGACACTTTTCAGTCAAATGAGTTTTCAGCCAAATGGATTCAAGCATTTGAGTTTCAGGCAGAAGAATTAGAACCTGCTGCATGTCAGTTCTACTGCTTATGCCATCACTAAGACTTTGAAAAGATGGACACCTGCTAGAGCTGATCATTTCCTTGTTTTTACTATAGCCTACTATGTCTGATATTGTTAGGCACCTTATACATAGCTCTTTACCCATTTTTGCCTGAACACCAGTTTGCATCAGTAACTCAAGCCACAGCTTATTGTCAGCAGCCCAGCACTGATTGGGTGTCCATATTTATGTATAAGTGCACCAACTAATTTCAGCTCAGTTAAGTAATACAAACTCACAAAATAACCAAGGAAATCTTTGAGTCCTGTACTCACCCCAAAAATTAAGAAAACAAAATAAACACCCAATAATCCATGACAGGGTGTGTGCTACTGGGGAATTAACACCTACAGCAGAGGACCTCTACACCCCTGGAAGGTTTTCTTAGAGAATTGGCTACCTGTTAAATTGTTTTCTAGTTTTTATTATTATTGTATACTTCTTTATGTATTTTAGATGTAAAATAATTCCTCCGCCAAATGATTCAAACTTGCTGTAGCCTATGTAATATTTGATGAAGGAATTATTTTACAAAGTATAAGTTATTTAATTATCTAATGTGTATAGACACACACACACACACACACACACACACACACACACACACACACACACACACACACACACACACACACACACACACACACACACACACACACTTTTCTTTTCTTTTTATTTTATTTACTTTTCATTTTTTTATTTAATGCTAACTTATGCAACAAAGTGCTGTTTAATGAGCATAAAAATTTGAGGCTGTTTGCTTTTTAAATGTCCAAGTTTCTCAGCAGCTTAATGTGCTGTCGTAAAGCATCTCACTTTTTTTGTGGGCATTACCTATAGCAGCCATCTATATTCCTCCAGGAGACAACATTCCTCTGCTCGAAAATATTCTTTCATACTTTTCTCAACACATCCCCAATGAGACTATCCTCCTTGGGGATGTCAACATTAACTGGTTAACTCTCAGTAATCCAAACTCTAATACTCATATTAAATTATATGGCTTTATACAGCTAATCTCCCAACCTACCCATACAAACAACTCTCACACATCTAGTACTCTTATTGACTGGGTACTTGTATCTAATCCTTCCAAATATCATAACCCTGAAACCCTACTAAACACCCTGAGCGATCGCTCCCCTATAAAAGTGCTTAGGTTCACTCCCCACTTCTCAAAACCTCCTAGATTTATCACTTGTCGCAAAATCTCTAACTTCCATCCAGAAACCATTAATGTCTTCCTCTCTAAAGTAAACTGGAAATTCCTTACCCAACTCCCACTAGAAGAAGCAGTCCTACCTTTCAACTCCACCTTCCTTAGCATCTTAGACTCACTTGGTAAAGTCCGAATTAAGTCCACCATATCTCTGTGGCTTTCAACAGCCACTCGTACCCTTATGATAACTAGAGACAAATTATGCCACTATGTTCAATACCTATTTTATCAATTCAATATCTAAGCTACTGAATCCTAACCTAAAATCCTCTACTACTAACATCTCCAACTTTTCTGAACCTACTCCTAATGCTATCTCCTCAAATACCTTCTCCCTCAAACCTGTACCTAGCTGTTACATCAAAACTCTACTCTCTAAATTAAAACCATGCTCAGCATCAGCTAACAATATTCCTTCCACTTTTCTTCTACTAGCAGCTGACTCTCTTGCTCTCCCTGTATCTATCCTAATTAATCACTCTATCTCTGACTCTAAAGTCCCTTCCATCTGAAAACAATGCTACACCCTACCTATACACAAAGGAGGTAACTCCCCTGATATCTCCAACTTTAGACCTATCGCTATCCTCTCCCCTCTCTCTAAAGTACTAGAAAAATGTATTCATAAACAAGTTATGCAGTATCTAATACAGGATAATCTGCTTACACCCACTCAACATGGCTTCAGACCCAAACATACCACCACTACAACTCTTGTTATACTTCCTCAACACAGTCTCTATAGCCATGGATGACCATAAACTTATTTCTTGCCTTTTCTTGGATCTCTCAAAAGCTTTCAATACTGTCTCACTCTCTTCTGATGCACAAACTGCATAACCTCAACTTCTCCTCTGATATTGTTGCATGGTTCCCCAGCTACCTCACTGATAGATCTCAATCAGTGAGATGGCACGCTGCGCTCTCCCCTCCTCTCCCTGTAAAAATGGGTGTACCTCAAGGGTCTATCTTAGGGCCTTTACTTTTTAATATCTTTACTAATCTATACCTCCTGTCCTCAGTAATCTTTAGTGCAATACGCAGATGACTCTACAGTCATCACCACAGCCAACTCTCCTTCTAAGCTCTTCTCAGCTACTCAGGCATCTTTTAACTTAGTTGAAACATGGCTCCCCAACAACCAGCTCATCCTTAACCCTAAAAAAAAAACAAAGCTGTTACTCTTCCTGCCTAAAAAGTTCAACAATATTAAACCCTCCTTCTCCATACAGTCCCTTAATAACACTCCCATTCAGGTAGAATCCAGCACTAAGCTCTTAGGCATAACCATCGATGATCAGCTTAAATTTGACTTGCATGTTAATAACTGTATCAAAAAGACACATTCAAAACTAGGGCTCCTTTACTGTAACAAGAAATTCCTTACCTCGGAAGCCAAGATTACTCTCTCTCTTACCTACCTTCTACCCAGTCTAATGTACAATTCTCAAATTCTCACAAATTTTAACTCAGCAATCCTGACCAAACTTGAATCTACCTACAAAAAGGTAGCTAGATTTGCTGCCCAATAAACATACAAATCCCATCATTGTCTATCTCTCTAAAACACCTAAATTGGCTTGAATTACCCAACCAGCTTCTTCTCTCTCAGCTCCACATCATCCATTCTATCCTATACCAGCCTTCCTACTGCCCAGCACTATCCCCTCTCATCTCCCATTATTCTCCCTCCAGACCTCTCTGAAGCTCTAACCAAGACCTACTACAAATCTATAAACCCAAGTCTAAATTTGGACGCAACATGTACAGCTATCACCCCACTATTGCCTGGAAAAGGCTCCCACTAGAAATCAAGACCCTTATAGGTTCATAGGTTCATAGCTTGGTACTAGGCTATGGGCCCTAGGGCCTATACAAGCCTAGCCATAACAATTCCCTGGATATTTCTTCCCACAATATTTACTTCCCTGGACCCCTGTCTAGCAGGGTGACTGACATGATCCATACACAGCCTAAACAATTTAAGACAGCCACCAAGGAGCACTTTAAAAGTCACTGGTCCTGCCACTGCACTCTCCCTCCTTAAACATCCCCTACTTCCCATACCTTAATCTACTTTCTGCCCTTAACTCTCTCTTCTCACTAGCTCTCTCTAATCTTCCTTGAATACTTTTTCTATTGTCTTCTAAAATCTATTAAGCAAATCGCCTCAGAGAAACAGTCTATTGTAATTGTCTTGCCTTCATGCAACTACATTATGATAAAACTGGATTTTTGTAACCACTTACCCCAAAAATTATATTCATCTTAATGACATATTTCTTTTTATACATCTTGAAATAGTTTTGCTATACTCCTGATTACTGACACTGTATAACATTGTATTGCTACTTAATGCCTTGTAATAATCCTGTAACTTTGCTGTTTAATGCTAATTTATAATGAAATTTGTATAATATGTTGGAGCTTTTCTCCACAGGCCTCCGCTGAAAAGGGGCTCTTCAGCTTAGTTGGAAAATTCTGGTCAACAAATGTAAAATAAAATAAATAAATAAAAATAAATAAACACCCTGCTGAAAAATGTTCACTCTCCGATCAGGATTTAAAGTGCAATTTGTCCATTCAAAAATCCCAATTAACTGTCTTCTGGAAATGCTACCATACTAGATATATAGGTATCACAAAAACAAAAGAAGCAGAATCTTAGATATCTATTTTTCATAGTTGCCAATGAGGTAATATTAATTCACATTTGTTTAAAACCAGTAATTTGTGTTCACGGCATTGAATATTCAATATATGACAACCAAAAAAAATTTGGATTGAAATTCTTGATCAAGTAATAAACATAGAATAGTGGCCAAAATGGTCTGTCAATGGCTTAAACTGCCACACAAACAGCTACTGACAAACGAGTCTGAAAGAGGCCTCTGTGCTAGGTGTAAGTAAATAACATCCCAATATTCCTCTATCCATCCATGCTTATGAAACCAGCTTGCACCATCCATAGACTTTAGTAGTCAAGCAGGGAAGTAGATTATCTGGCCTTTCTTCAGTATCATACACATACACACACACACACACACACACACACACACACACACACACACACACACACACAAGGAGAATATTAGATTCACCAATCCAACTAACACATATCTTTAAGAAACCCCACACAAACAGATTGAGGACACGCAGACTGTGCACAGAAAGCACCTCACCTGAGAAAAAACTGGAGAACCTTTTGCTATGAGGTGATAGTACTCCTCACTGGCACTGCACCACTGTGACACTGCACCACTGTGATAGCCAGTAATATACCAAGTTCTTAAAATCAGAAAACGTTTATTAAGCACAGAATACATAGATATACTTCATCCATATACTGGTTTTATTAATTAGTTAAGTAAGAAAATGAAGACTTGTTCTTAATACGTAACCAATGATAACATTAGGATTCCCAAGCAGAAATAAAAAGTTTCAGTAAAAAAGCATTCATCATCAACATCTGACTAATAAACATCTAACTTATTCATAAGAAAAATCTGACTTTTTCAATGAATAAAACATAAGACTTCAGAATAAAATATTTTTAAATCACCAAATTCATGACTAGAGTTCTTACTGATGGCATTCATGGTCATTTGCAAAGTATGTAAGATGAGCATAAGCTGCCTTGCATACTTTCCAAAATTGTTCTCATTCATAGATCTCCTAGCATTGCCAAATGTCGCTTTACACAGCATGGTTTGAGCATCACATACAAGTACCATATTCTGTGGGATAGAACTGTGTAAATGATCTCCTTAGTGCACTGCCCAGTTACAATGTTTATGTAGTTTCCACTCCTCCACTAACTACCCAGCAGCATTCCCTTGTGGGAAGATTCTCCTCTGAGCTGCACTATGGGGGAATCCAGCACATCGTCACATATAGGGCATCTGTTAGGTCTGACAATATTTAAACCTTTTCTGGAGAAGTACACCTTTGAGAAGGAATGATACACAAATCTGAAGTTTATTTTCGTTTGTTTACAGATCTGGATCATTAGGTTGAATTCCCACCCCTTCCCTTTCATCTCACCTAACAAACCTTGCTCACAAAATACCCTATTCTGTCCATACAGTAGCTTCTTTCTATGGCACAAGGGCAGTGAAAGAACTGTATATTTAATGCTGTGTGTGGTGAGCCTGATTATAAACAGGTCAGAGCTCTTCCAATTCGATAGAGAGTTGGACATTTATATCCTGTGGTCCTCCTCTGTGGTTAATTACTCTACAAGTAAACTAGTCAAAAGAGACTTAGCATAGCCTAGCAAAAAGATATTTGTCTTCCACCTCTTCACAAAGCCATGTTATTACCTTGCAAGATCTGTAGACACTTGCGTCAAACAACTCAACTCCAGTTTTACATAAGAATGTCCACCATGGTTGACCGAAGTCCTAATGTCCTTCTGTACCTTGGTGATAGCATCAGTGCATAAATAAGGTACTTAAAATTCTTTGCATTTTTCATCAGACTTTTGGGCATAATTATATAGTTTTCATCTCTCTTACTACTATGCATCCTCATTATTTGTGAAAGAAACAGCATACTGACTTCCACAGGTACTTCTGCCGCCCTGCCTGGACATCCCTTTTCACCACAGTAGTCTTGCTGTAAGGCTACCTTCCACAAGCCAAATAAGTGCTGCTGATGTATCTAGGTGCTTTCTTTTTCCTGCCTCATACTATAGGTTTCATTCACAGGTTGGCTGAAGCAGTAAGTTATGTTAAATTGAAGAGCTCACACAAAAAAAGTGGCCACAGAGAGACAAGTACACTTTTATACATGAAGGTCAGTCAGGGCCTGACATCTCACCGCATAGCAAAGCCCACTATTACTATTACTATTACTATTATTATTATTATTATTATTATTATTATTATTATTTGTCTTTGTTTACTGGAAAAGTCCAACTGGGTAATATTCATTTTTAGTGATGGCCCGGAGAGAAAAGCTCCATTTGCTTAAACTGCATTAAACAAAGTTCCAGTTAAACACAGAGTAGTTGCATTTCTATTTACATTCCTACACATACAGTACTTGCATTTATACAATCTAAGATTTTACAGAAGTGAAAGTTACTAAAGAGAAACTCCATGTGCCACTTAGTGGATTGTACAGGCAGCAGTTATGTATAGAAATTGTTTTGTCATTTCAGTGAGAGGTTGAGTATTCTGTTTAAGGAGAGTGTTTGGAGAGTAACGTACTGTGAAGTACCAAAAGTCAAGTCTGATAAGCATCTTAAAGGAACCCAGCATAACTCAATAGGATAATCTACAAATTGCCACAGTAAAAGGAAGCATATTTAATGACCACACTTTTAAGTTACTTCTGCTATAGAAAGCTAATATTGACATGAGCTAGGAGAGATGTGTCGGAAAAGATGCAGAAAAGCATGAACAAATATGTCTGCAGGCGACATGGAAACTTATCAGTACGACTTACTCCTTTTAGTTTTCAAAGTATGGTTCTCAGGGAGGGGTGCTAAAATATTGTCATGATGAATCTGAAATGTGAAATAGTGGGCAGCAATTTAAATGCTGAGATTCGTATGTGCAAGTCCTGGAATAGCGATACTCAATGTGTAAAAATGGGAACTGCATCTGTAAATATAAAGTCGACGATCACCATATCTCAGAGTATTCCTTTTTCTCTAATGTACGGTAACTTTGAGTGTTATATAAGTAGCGGGGGGTCAAAATTTGCTGTTTTCTGTAGCTCTGCTACTTTTATTTGTTTTTAGGTTCATAGGTTCATAGGTAAGTACTAGGCTATCTGCCCGAAGGCATTTATAAGCCTAGCCAGAATGTGTTGGCTTTCGACGCCCCCTTAGATTAGTTCCCTGTGCCTCTGTCCAGCAGAGCCACTGAAGTGATCCCCGAGGTAAACATTCTATTTCTCATCCACTCGTCAAGGTTTCTTTTAAGCTAGGAGCTCTGCCTAATGTAGATTGGAATCTTGTTCCAAAGCATGGGAAGTCTCTGGGACAGGAATCTATCCCTCCAGCACGTCCTATTTATTGTTGTGGTGAGGTTTAGATCCCTAGAGTGTGTGGCTCGAGGGGATAAGGTTTTCTTTAGGTGGAGCATGTCCATCAATTCTGGGTTGGACATGGCCTTGTATGTCAGGCAGAGATCACCTCTGAGTAGGCGGTATGCAACCGAGTACAGCTGGAGTTTCTTCAGTCAAGCTGCATAGGGCATCTGTTTGAGGCCAGTGATCCTCTTAGTGAGTTACTTCTGTGGTCTTTCAAGTTGTTGCAGGTGTCTTGTAAGGTACATCCCAAATGGGGCATTGTACTCTATGATGGGTTTGATGATTGATGAGTAGAGAGGCACAATGACCTCTTTTGAGGTCATGTAGAAGGATTTTCTAACCACTTTGGCAATGTGATTATCAAAGCTGAGATTACTATCTACTTGGGTCCCCAGATCCCTTATTACATCTTCCGTATTAAGGGGACTACCACCTATGTAGTAGTTTGTGGGTACTTTGTTTTTTCCAGAGGGGATGACTATGCACTTTTTGGCATTTAGCTTGAGGCCATGATTTTGACACCAGGTATCCGTCTCAGTGAGACCCTTTTGGAAGATGTCTGTGTCATTTCTAGGAATCACAACTTTGGTCTTTGGAATTACAATAGGAAGCCTGAATCATGACAGGCTAAGTAATACAAAATTACATGACAAATTAAATATTCACTTTTAACTCACTACATCTGAGTGATGCATCCAGGTGCATCTGCAGTTAACTCCTACTTACGCTTCTAGGCGTCAAATATTGCTTGTTCATATTTGCATCAATAATTCCAAGACCATGCTATGTACAAGGTTTTAAGATTCCATCTTAAAGCTTACACAATAGCAAACTCAACTTTATTAATATTTGACCTCCTGTCTAGTGCAGGTAAATAGATATTAACTGTTTTTTATATTAATATATACAGATATAATGTTCTCACTTTTCTAAATATCTCAAGCAAGTAACATGGAACTCCTTAGCCTCATACGAAAGCTCACATAGATTAATAAAATGCTGCTGACAGTATGTGTGTAACGAGTGGTTGCTGAGATATTGTAAGTTGTTTACAAAATATTACAAATGTAATAGTTACTGTGTTTACTGTGACGTAAAATTCGGTTTAAGACCTAGAACCTAAAGAATACTACCACTTCAAAAGTAGTTTGCGCTGAAGAGTTTATCGTATTTTACTTTATTAATCCTTGTGGTTCCAGAGATATGAACATTTGTTTGAAATGTGAGGACATAATTTGATTCTGTGAAAAGGCCCATTGGAAGTCGGTACAAACTTCCTGAGTTTGGCTGGAGTGAATGAGTTAAAGACAATTTACAGTGAGAAAAGGAATGGTGTCATAAAGCTTAAATCTGATACAGAAAAATAAAGGAAATAATATTTTTTTACAAAAATATTATTTGATATAATCTCATAGGTACTGCCCCATGGTATCATGATGTCATATTGCATTTGCTTTTATGAAGCTATGAAAGGAAATGGCTACAAAGATAAATGATCACCAGAGGAAAAGTATAAATTAAGGTATGCGAATGACTGTCATAAAAACATGTCAGAAAGATTACTATTAGTTATCTCAGACAGATGATTACAAAACTGAGCCTTCTGTGTATACCATGACTTTATGAGTATGAACTGAAAGATTACATACCATGAAGAATTATTTGATCCTGTCACAGAGTACTAATTGCCATGAAATGTTCGCTATGACATTTTAAAAGGAAATAAAAATTAGGAGTCAGAGGAAGCATTATTGTACGATAGACTAGAACATTGTCTTAAAATAGTTCTTTAAAAAATTATGAACATGTTTCAGCATTTCTCACATTCCACAGTGCTAATAGACCACTTGTCAGAGAAGTCAAGAATGCAATGTACTGTGGATGTAAAATACTTTCTCCAGCAAATGAAATGCATAAACAACTTAATCACAGCTCATCATAACATGCCTCCTGCTATTGTTCATTTTTGTTTTTGGCATAAACGCAAGGAATGTAATGGTAAAGAATGCAATAGCCTAATAATGTTTGTTAATATTTTTGCAGACATCCATAAAGGCCTCCTGACAGAAATCATTTCTGTAGACATTTCTAAAGAAGTTCAGTTTCCATAACTATTGCTGAAATTGTACCCACGTGCAAAAGAGCATTAAAAATGTCCATTAGTTTGGTTATTGATTTAAGGTATATATTGTAAAAATCAAAGTTTATTTTTCATTAGACTAACAGCATGTCTAATGTGTACTTCAAAAGTTCTTGGCAATTGATTATAATGTTCATTCCTTAATGGCAACTGTATGTAGTAGTTTTGGTTCATGCTTGAAAGTGCTTTATGCTTGCCATGTCTGAGACACATCCAGCAACAGATGCAGCTGTCTCTCAGTAGATAAGTCACTGAGGAGTCAGGACATGGGAGTATACCAGAGCCATGCAACATGATGGTCTTTGATTATTCTCTGTGGTATGACTCCCACTTAGGCTTGTCTATTAAAGTACAGAATTTAATAGCATGTTCGAAGTAGAAGGTCAGGAGACGGTACCTGTTTATGCAGTTGGTGGGGTAAGTGATATAAACAGAGGTGTTGAATGACATAATGAAGCAGTTTCCCTCAGTTGTATCATGAACTTCTGGTTAAGAAGTTAGCTTAAGTGTTGTGAGACATGCACGTTAGACTTCTTTACTGGCTTGATAGGGATTGCGGTTCAACCAGTGTTCTCATGGAATATACTAGACACTGAATGTAATGGCACAAAATAGTTAACTGAGCAATGCTTATGTTTGTGTCTGTACAAACCCAAAGGCAATTCACAGATTCAATGTAAAGTTTCTAATGATATTATCTGTCTAATTTGGAAAGTTTCCTTGTGCCTGTAATATATCTACTCACAAGTCACAATGGTATAGAGTAGATGCTGCAGTGACCAGTGTGCTAGGAGTTGTACCTTTCAATATAGGGATCAATTACACTCCTGGATAGTGACATCTCATTGCTGGTCTAAGAATATTGTAATTCAGTGCCAGAAAATCCACTGTGAGTTTTGCTTGCATTTATAAAAGTCCTCTGCACTATAAAGTGAAATTTAGGGATACCGACTTTGTTCTTTGCATTGTCAAAATTCACACTTAAGTTCTACATTGCATATCTTAATACCAACTAATGTGATAATAAGCTGTAAAACCAGCCAAATAAACTGAATGAACCACTTTGATTTTCCTTTATTTTTTCATAATGCTCAGTTTAATATATCTGAAATGATCATTTTACCATTACATTGTGATACAAGGCATCACATTCATCAATTTAATATGAGTACAGATGTAACAAGGTAATGTTAAATGTTTAATTCACATAATTAAATAAATGATTTTATTTTCAAAAACATTTATACCAGTAAATGGAACACAATCGAACAGATATCTAGCAGTCTATAAAAAATAATGCCTCTAAGACAGCAGTGATGACCATAAGGAAAATTACATCACTGCTTTTTGCAGTTTACAAATTAAGAAGAAATACAGGCTAGGAAATAGAAACAAACTGCCCAGTGCATTAGTGGCATGCAGGGTGGGTCCATTTCAGAGATATAAGTAGTGTAGTTACACAATAACACAAAATGCAGTGGTTATGCAAATGACCGTATAATGAGATGTGAGGCACAATATTATCATAGTGAGGCCAATAGCTGATTGAAATGAGGGTAAACAATGTCACAGACTGATTTAGAAGCATATTAAAATTTGCGGTGAGGCACAGCTTCCAGTGTAGCTGTACACCAAAATTTCATGGTGAACAGAGACTGCAATGATGTTAGGTGTAGTGGCAGGATTAGTCATGATGTCATAATGTATGACAGAGTAAAGCATTACAGCCAGCATCCACAAGAGGGCTCATCATTTCCCTCCATGTTGCTGAAGGATCCAGCTGTGTCTAACTGCATGATAGGGGCATAGTGGACTGGTACCATTTGGACAAAGACATCATACAGGAACTGGTACACATGTACTGCCCTCACATGCAGGCATGTGAGATACATGGAATACCAATTGCTGTGAACATCATGGTATGTGTAGCATTGATAGTCCTTGCTACATGGACTTTCTAGTGACCAACTATGGATATGGTGGGTGCAGTTCAGGCATTTACTTCATAGGTAGTATACCAGTTCGTTGATGTCATGCTACAGCACATGGAGGACAATATGTGGCTTATACATACTGTACAAGACATAAACAACACTACATGGGCATTCTATGAAATAGCCTGTTTCTCTGAGGTACTTGGTGCTATCAAATGCACCCATATTGCCATTAGGACCCCATCTGGGGCACAGAAGCAGCAGGATATCAGCTATAAGGGATTCCATTCCATCAATTACCAAGTGTTCTGCAATGTACAGGTATAATATGCAATGTGTCAGTGAAACCACCCAGGCAGTGCCCACAATTCCCACATCTGACACACATGCAAATTATACAAGTGGTATCTATTGGATGACCTCCCTCAGAGGCATCTCATTGGTGATGCCATATATGCCCCAGAGCCTTGGGTGATGATGATATGCAATCAACAGAGTGTGACAGAAAATGACTACAGATCTGCATTGTCATAGACGCACACCATTATTGAAAGAGTTTTCAGACTGATGAAGGCCTGCTTCCATTGCTTAGATGTCTGTAGTAGTGTGTTGCAGTATGCTTCAAAAATCTGCAACAAGATTCTTGCTATTTGCATCATACTGCATAGCAGTTTAATATGCAAACAAATGCAGCAGGGTATTATCAACAGAGGAAAGGATGTGCTGCAGCCATCAATGAAGGAAGGGGCTGGTGAGGAGTCATTGAAGTGCCCAGCTGCAGAAGACGGCCATGCAAGGTGGAGGCTGTGGTTCTAGTTAAGAGGCAACATCTGTTTCATAACTGTGAGCCAGATTAGACATAAACATTAGCAGTGATGTATACAGTACTACAGCCAGCCTAGGTTATATAGTGCATGGTCTGGATATGCTGTGCATCACAAACTAGCTGCCATGGTAACCGAGTAATGAGTTCAGGGAATAGCTGCCAAATACAAAGATCAGGAGGGCCATAGTGACAAGGGCTGGTGATGGAGACAGTGTGTGAGAGGCCTAAAGATGTGTGTGTGTGTGTGTGTGTGTGTGTGTGTGTGTGTGTGTGTGTGTGTGTGTGTGTGTGTGTGTGTGTGTGTGTGTGTGTGTGTGTGTGTCTGTGTGTGTATGTATGTGTTTGTGAATGAGACAGTGACAGAGAGAGAGAGAGAGATAGCCTGGCAGCTGGGGTGAGCTTGGAAGGTGTAGGGAGACAGAGGTATTTTCTGTGTAGTGCGCATGTAGGGGAGGATGGTTGCTGGTCAGTGTGTTTGAGTGAGTATACACATCCCCTACTGTTGTTGCTGTACTGTTCATGTGTGTCTGTAATAGCTCTTGGGGATCCTCAGTAGGCAATGGCACAAAGAGGAAACCCCTCTGAGGAATGTCATTGGCATCAACAGTGGGCAATACGGAGGGTAGTGAGAGTTGTGAGTGTGAATGGTAAGTCATGCCATGACATGATGATGATGATCATCTACAGTATATCATGTCTAGGGGCAGCCATAGCAGGCCACACTACCCTCAGGACCAATAGTAGGTATAAAGGATGTGGCACTATGTGACTGTGACCTCAACCTACCTCTCCCATAGGGTATTTCCCCAATAGTGGCAGATGAAAAATGACCAAGTGAACAATGTTCACCTTGGTGTGTGGAAGCAGAGAGACCCCTAGATGATAGACACTCTTCCTGGATCACAGACCTATGCCAGTGCACCCAAAGCAGTGATGATTGGTGTAGTACATGGGCTGTGAGATGTCCCCAATCATCTCTGTTCTGAGCGCATTGGCATAGACGTGCCGGAATGACTGCCCTACATATATGTTGCATAATGGCCATTGTGACAATTAGCTCTGGTGGGGGGGTTGGGATCTATGGTGTTGTCAGCCACTGGCATGCCACTCCTTACTGCTGTCCCTATATTCGGTGAAACCGCTAGCACTCATTGTTGATTGGGAAGCAGGGGACAAGGGTACAGCCTGGTAGCTGTGTTGGCAAGTTCCAATCATTCAGTGATTGCCTGAGACTGAAGGATGGGTTGTACAAATAGTGGCCGTGTAGCAGTGGAAGGAGAAGATAATGTGCCCACCACAATGACATTGAGGCTGCTGACTGCACCATGCTTTGGCTGCCATCATAACCATGATCAGTCCCAGATGATCCTCTCACATCAGGATGTCTACATCTATGGTGTAGGAACCATACAACAATTCATCTGTAAAAATATAGGAATAATACTAGGCAAGTGATCAGAGCTGGATCCAGCACTAGGCAACATAAGTAGTCGCCTAGGGCCCTCTGGCTACAGGGGCCCACTCTGCCAGGAGGCTTCAACATAAAAAAATAAATAAAAAAATTTAAAAAAAAATACTTCATAACACCACAGTGGTGGCATCTTCTCTTTTAAAGGAGGACCATAAGTGCATCAAATGCATGCACTCCAACATGGATGTAAACCCATTCCGCATTCGCACAATGAATTTAAACTAGTAGTTCCATTTATAGAGAAGGTAAGTGCGTGCATGTGTGTGTGAGTGTGTGTATGTGTGCATGTGTGTATATGTGTATATAATTTAAACTAGTGGTTCTGATGTTTCTGTATGAGTGAGAACGTGTGTGTATACATATGTATGTGTATGTGTGTATGTAATTTAAACTAGCATTCTGTTTGTATGAGAGAGATAGTGTGTGTGCATTGCTGTATGACAGAGAAGGTGTGTTTGTGTGTATTTCTGTGTGAGAGAGTAGATATGTGTATGTGTATGTGTATGTGTGTGTGCTGCTGTGTGAGAGCAGAGAGAAGGTAGATCTGTGTGAGAGAGTAGGTGTGTGTGTTGCTGTGCTGTGTGAGAGCAAAGAGAAGACAGGTGTGCGTGTCTGTTAGAGGACAGAGAAGGTAGGTGTGCGTGTGTGTGTGTGTGTGTGTGTGTGTGTGTGTGTGTGTGTGTGTGTGTGTGTGTGTGTGTGCGTTTAACATACCTCTGAACCGTCCAGATTTAGCCTAATAATTTGGTCTGTTTCTCATAAAATGTGTGGTTTTCTCACAAATCACAGGACTGAAGTCATTAAATAAGCACATATATGAGTTTCAGACTTCACATTCTTCAGAAAATGCATGCTAACAGAAATGCTGGTATCCTAGCAACTTTCTAAGTCAAAAAGAGCAATATTTGAAATCTATCCCTATCTTTGGGCCATTGTAACCCCATTATTTTAGGCTTTGTCCAGATTTCTTGCAATAAGAGGTTGAGAGGTATGCATACCTCTGAACTGTCCAGATTTTTGCCTCATATTTTTGGCCTACTCATAAAATGTGTGGTTTTCTGGTAAATCACTGATGATTGAAATAACTAAATAATGTCACACATTTGAGTTTCAGACTTCATTTCCTTCAGAAAATGCATGCAAAGACAAATGCTGTTATAGAATCATAGTATCATAGGATTATAGGAGGTTACTAGGCTAACGGCTCCAGGGCACTTACAAGTCTGGCCAAGTTCAACCCATGTTCCCAAGGGTGTCTGGTTCAAGCAGACACTAAAATCAGCATCTATTGCCCCTGTCCAAGAGGGACACAGGTTACCCATCCAATCGTCTAAATTAAACTTAAATAGGGCCAACAAGGGGCTTTGTTTAACATGAATAAGATGCTTGTTCCAAAGGTAGAGCAACCTCTTTGAGACAAATCTGTATCTCCGGCAAGTTCAGTTGATGTGACATGCCAGACTAAGTTCCTTTGAGCAAGTGACCTGTGTGCCATTTGACTCATGAATGTGCAGCATTTCCATTAAATCTGGGTCAGAGATTGCTCTATATGCAAGGCAAAGGTCACCTCTGAGCAGTCCGTGTGACACAGAGTAAAGTGACAATGATTTCAGTCTGTCCACATAAGGCAGATCTTGAAGACCCTGAATTTTCTTTGTAAGGGAACCTTTGTGGTCTATCCAATTGCTGCAGGTGTTTGGAAAGGAACATATCAAAGGGAGCATTGTACTCTGTTATTGGCCTCATGAGGGAAGAGTATGGGAGGTTATGACCTCTTTTCATTTGGAGGCAATGCCCTTACTTATGAGATGAGCAATATAAAATGCCCTTCTTACCACTGTGGAGACATGGTGATTGAGGTTGTTGTCGACCTGTGTGCCCAGATCTTTCACCACTGACTGTGTGCTTAGGGTACTGTTATTGATGTGGAAGTTTGCAGAAACATCATCCTTGGTGAAGGGGATGATAATAATGCATTTTCTTGCATTAAGTTTAAGAACATGACTTTGGCACCAGTCATTAGTCTGCATAAGACCTTCTTGCAGGATGTTGGCATCGCTAAGGGTTTCAATGATCGCTCCCAATTTCAGTTATCAGCAAACTTTGTCAGCCACAGTCCTTTAGTTTTAGCCTGTACTTCGGAGAAGTGGATTCCAAACAGTAGGGGGTCCCAAATCTGATCCCTGTTGAACACCACTGGTTACAGGTCTGCTGGAGGAGGTAAAATCCCTATTTTGACTGTATGAGTTCTATCAGTGAGTCAGTTTGCATCACACCTGACAATATATGGGTTGATACCCACCTGGGTAAGTTTATCAATGATGACTGAGTGGGGGATTGTGTCAAAGGCCTTGGCTTAGTCTAGGTAGGCCGTATGCACAGATATGCCCTTGTCTAGGGCTTTGGTGATTGTCTCGAAGAAGTCCACCAAGTTTAACAGGCATGATCTCCTCTTGACAAAGCCAACATGGGTTGGGTCAAGCATTTGGAGATTTCTTATATCTTTGCTAATAAGTTCCATGATGATTCATTCCATGGTCTTGCAGATGAGGCTGGTCAGGCTAATGGGTCTATAGTTGCTGGGGTCTGTGGATGCACCCCCTTTGTGCAAAGGGATGATGGTATCTGTTTTCCATTCTGCTGTGATGAAACCAATGCTTAGGCTGTGATTGGAAGGCATGCCCAATGGTGATGCTAATTCCTGTTTTAACCCATGTAGAACACAGCCCAGGATGTTATCTGGTTCCATAGAGACCATGTTTTTGGCCTTGGAGAGGGCATTTAAGACCTGTTCCTTGGAGATACTAAGTGGGGAACAGATGTTAGGGATGCTTTTGGGTATATGTGGTGGGACAGGGGAGTGAAGTTTTCTCTGAACCTGTCAGCAAGCAGGTTTGCTATATCCAAAGGTTCTGTATATGTAGTACCATTAACTATGAGTTCAGCACAAATCTGGGCCTTATCTTTGAGGTTCTGGATGTAACTAAAGAATTCCTTGTGGTTAGAGAAGCTAATTCGTATTCATTGTTAGCTTTGGAGGACTTTGGAGGACTTCACTAGGAGTCTTATTTGCTTGTTTAAGTTGAAGAGGGAGTGTTTCCAGTTTTGAGACTGTTCCTTCCTACTCTCAGACAACAATTTTTTTCTCCTATTCTATAGCCTATTATCTTATTGTCCACCAGGCAGGTTTGTTTTTCCTTGAAGATCTGGATTAGGTTCTATCAGGTATGGCAGAGTCAATACAATTGTACAGGTACTTGTATAAAGCATTGGTGTATAACTTAGCATAGGTGTCGGTTCCATCACTGGGGGAAGGGCTATGAAGCTATTTATGTTGTCATGTAAGAGGTTGTAGTTATTCTAGCAACTTTCTAAATCTATAAGAACAATATTTATAATCTGTCCTTATTTTGGGGCATTGGTCCCCCATCCCCACATTATTTTAGGCATTGTCCAGATTTCTTGTGAGGTTGAGTGGTATTAAGGTATGGTTTGTAATGTCCTAGTTTGGGGAGGGGCAGGTTTGTCTATTAACTTGACCAGGTTTGACCCTGTAACATGTTTACAGGAAGCAAGAGTGTGAATCCTATACACCAACTGCCAGACTGCTAAAGGAATTGTGAGCTTCTGTGCAGACAAGAGCCTGAATCCTGTACACCAACTACCAGACTGCTGAATGAATTGTGAGTTTGTTTCAGTTCATTGTCAGGGGAATTATGAGTTTCAGTGCACTTTCAAGGGATTATGAGTTTCAGTGCATTTTTCATGGAATTGTGAGTTTCAAGGGAAGAGGGATTTACTGTTGCTTATGCTAAGTCAGTTTTCAATGTGCAACTAACAGTTTTGTTTAGCAAATGGCAGTCACTATTTGTGCTGTAGAATTTAAAAGCAGTGTTAGCATAATTGCCTTTGGTGCAGAAGACTGTGGATTCTACTCCCACACCATGTATATGGGGTGCTGATATTGCAATGCCCTTTTGATTGTGGATTATTTGATGCATTTTAAGGGGGGGGTAGGGGTTTTGCACTCCTGAGTGTGTCCTACTTTGTATGAGATGCCTAGTAACTATGAATTGTTGTTGGTTTGTCAGTCATTTCCTATTGCAATATTACCAGCTGACCAATTTTTTTAATGTAACATAGGCAATTAATTCTTCAAGGGCAGCAGTTACTGAATTTCTAGATGAAACACTGAAATATAAAGTTGTTTGCCAGTAGTAACCTCTTCATTAGTTACAGATCTCTTTAATGTGAAATTATTTCGATGACTTTTACTTTTGCAGAGATTGTGCTTATTGACTGATATTGGTGGATTGTAATGACAGTGGTCTTTTATGGTTAAAATGTTCTGAAATGGGCAGTTTTATCATTATTGAGTTATACATTTTGTTTCATTGCTTACTGGAAAAATGTTCAAAACTACAAATTTAAAACACACTCTAACAAGTGGTACTGTATTATCCAAGGAATATAATTTATGCAATCAGGAAGGTGAATCAAAGAACACATACCTGTATGCATAGCCCTAAAATTTGTGCAAGGAGCCCCTGGTTTGAAAACAGCCCAAAGGTAAACGTAATTCTCCACTGCCCAGATGCATTTTATTTGAATGTGGGTTTTAATGCCATTTCAATGAACGTGAGTTTCAATAGCAGAGAAGTTTACTGCTCATGCTATGTCGGTTATCATTCTGAGACTGTGTTGTTTGTTTAACAAATGACTATCAGTGTTTATGCTATTTTATTTCAATATCTGTAATCATTGTAGAAGTAAATAAGAAAACAGTATGCACACTGTTAGTTTTAAACTGTGTTTATGGTAACTAGGAAGAAATAGTCAAGCAATGGAACACTGGAATGGCTGTGGAGAGGACTGCTGGTGGGGGGTTGCTGCATAAAGGGCTGTTCTGAGGGGGGGCCCAATCTATTACCTTATCCAGGGTCCCATTTGAACATGATCCAGCTGTGTAAGTGATTATGGGGACCATAAAATGCCTGACCATGTATACTTTGAAGTAGACACACTTAAACATTATTGCCACCCTTGTTAAGCACTGAATACTACTTACTCCCAGAATGAAACACCATTGTGTACCAGTGCTACTGAGTGACAATCCAAGTTCCAGGTTCTTCTACAGTTCTACAGCTGTATGATATTATGGCATGCAGAGAATGTAAGGCCATATATCTTGTGCAGAATATCATGCATGTTGGGGGCCCAGAAGTGCCTGCAGGGATGATATGACTGTTCAACGTATGAGTGTTCACATCTGTAGCTTTTTACAATACAATATACATTTATAAGGACATACCTACTAGGACGATCACCCACAGATACCTGTGGTGGTAGATGAAGTACTGCCCTATGTCCAGTTTTCCCATGGCTATGATGGATTGGTCCATCAACCCATAAAGACATGCCAGAAACTTCACCATGCCCATGAGGGTGTTCTGAGTTAGCAAAACTTTACCCAAAGCCATCCTCTCCCATGCAAGGGCAAATGCCTAGTTGTAGGTATGGTAGAATATATTTGTGATCATATGGTGTACTTGTAGTACCAACTTGTTATGACCAATGATAGCACCAGCATTAACAATAAGGTGCTGACGTACATGGTCATGGAATATCAGGTCATCTTTGTTAGTCTTGAGTATCTGTCAGCCATGTACTTGGATGGCCTACAGTATAATGTTTGTCTCTGCCCAGAAGAACTTCTCCAGATACTTCTGCTTATGCTTAGTAGGAAACATCTCATATTGTAAATGTGAAATTACAGCTATTGTCAGTAACTGGGCACTGATATCTGTTAAATCCACACTATGGAGCCCCACCCGTATGTCTGGAATGGGCACAGAATTCATTATAGCTGGCCCACCGCAGTAGTACAGGCCACCTCCAAAGACTGCTGCCATCAGGGAGGCTGTCTGTAGTTGGGCAAAGGTGTGTCTTCACTGCACCATACTCTCCACACTTGATGTCACATTGTGTGGATGCCAGACCATCGGTGCATGTGGTCTGTGCACCACATCCCCTACACCATCTCACGTTTGGCCTACACCATACATGTGGATGGTTACTGCTGCCTTCATATGTACCCTGTCTGTTCCCTTCGGTATTGCTATACAGCATGTGGTACCAATGTACCTGGTAACATGTTACTGTGTTCCATCCCAGTACTATAAAATCCAAACATAGTACACATATACCGATCTTATCACCATTGTCCAGTATTGTGTGCACTCTCACCTTAGAAGATGTATAGCACAAAAGGATGACAAGTCCCACTGCAAGTAGTTCCTGAGTTTGCTAGGTATAACCCCTGAATTGATGCCCAAGAAATTGGCTAGAGATTACTGTTATTAAAACATCCCACTCAACAGGAATGTTTGCATATATACAGTACACCAGAGTCCATATAATTAGTATATATGTCATTGCCATACATGTTGCAATTGCCTCTGCATTCCACAAAAATCTCACAGTCAATCTGGTATTCTACTAAATAGACTTCATATAGTCAGATGAACCTCATGATGGTAATGACTGTTTTTGCTTTACAATTTTCAGATTTGTAGCTAATGAGCCAATTAAAGATAAACATCTCTGGAGCGCATATTTGGCTCATTGCATGCCAGACCAAAGCTGTATAATGAGGCACATATTGGACTGTCATCATACATGAATGAGTGTGCCTTTGTAGGCCAATGATCTGCTGGACTATGGATGTATTAATCAGCTTTGTATAGTGAAAGTATGGGCACGGATGAGGGTTGTACAAAGTACATGCCTGTATGCCAGCAGGTCTTTCACATCCCCAACACTACCCTGGCACTCAGTTCATCTGTGTTTGACTATTCCTACCATCAGGCACTGTCAAGCTGCCCAATTGTCCATCAATGCTTATCATGTGATGCCTAGAATGTACATTGATGTGATTAAGCTTACATTTCCTTCCAGACTGCAGTCTGTGAAGTGGCCACGGTCTCTGAGGATGCTGACTATGGAAGGACTCACACATGGTCCATAGAAACCACTGGAAGTATCTTCTGGGGAGCAGTACAAAGTGTATGCTTCCACTGCTCACTAAAAGCCCACCGCCAGTGTCAATGATGCCCAGCATACCATGAGCATGCATCTGCCAGGCTGTCATTTGTCATTGAATGGTGGCTGTCCTATATCATGCTGCATTACCACCACACAGTACTCTATGCCATGTTTATGACATATTACAGAGGGAAGGGACCATGCAAACTTTTGTCCTATAAGCCAAATATAGTAACCATTTGAAATGTTGCAACATGCTACAGCATTTCCCAAACACAGAGACTGAATGGCCAAAAATGGACTCACATTTACTTAGTATTAGATGCCCATTTCCCTGAATATTCATTTATCTCTCCTAGTTATGGCAATCTTAGAGTTAGTATATACAGGTTTGGGGGTGCAGGGGGCTTGCCCCCCTGCAAAAAAGAAGTTTAAAGGAGAAGAGTGATTTTTCAGATTCACTCTTTTCTGGGTTTTTAGTCTTGTTTTTTTTTTCATTTTACCGGCACTACATTTTGAGTGCTGACATTTCCACAGGGAGCCCATATCTGCCACCTGAGAGTAGCTCACTTAGCCACAACATTTATTGCCAGGTATTTCTTCAGTCATCCACTCTGGTCCACGTGTTCACTCTGCAAAGCATGCACTATGCACATGACAGAAATACAAAGGGAAGGATTAGGCAGCATGTAATCTTGGCCCTTGTGGCATATGTCTGCTAGAGTAAACTGTGATCTGACAGGTGTATTGTACTTGTTTGCCACTGCATTTTACACCTCCAAGAATAGTTATGCCGCACAGTATGCCTCCTTCTTTATTGCTGTCCATCTCACTAACCACCTACGCTGCCATCACCTGCTGGAACTCCAACTGTTTACAGGTCTCTCTCTCTCTGATTGGTAACCTAGGGTACCCAGTAGGAGGCAACCTGGAGTGTTCTCTGGTGGCCTCCAGTGGTCTGCTTCCAGTGTGGGGGGGACTGTAGTCTGCCTAACAGGAGCAACATAGGTGGGTTGCAATCTATAACCCAGTAGGAGCTGGAAGGCCTAGTTATGGCTTTGGTGGGCCCAGTGGCTGGACATCTGCAATGGCCATTTGGAGTACATCCTCGTGTGACTAACACAGTCACACTACTGCCTGAATCTGACCAGCAGACCACCATTGGATGGGCCCAGCCATGAAAGCAGTCACAGAGGCAACTGATCTCTACAGGATGAGACCTTGTGTAGCATGGTAAATGGCTGTCATCTAAACCTATTCCCTGTCATGGTGTTCCGCTTCATTGGTTTTCACTTCCCTGTCTAGTTTGTAATCCAGTCCTCCCATCAAAACCTGTCTTTCCTCTGTCTATGTCTCTTCTCTGTGCTTTCACCATTTGTGTCAGCACCTCTTCTGTTGGTCTTTGTCTGTCTTTTGTGCTTGTTTGTCTGCCCCTTTTACCATCCTTATATCCTCATTCCTGCCTAAACCTTCCCTTTGGTACCTTTCCCTTGTACTCTTCTTGGCAAAAAAGAAAATATGGGCATCAGTCTTACAACACAAATAGACACATCTCAGCGCCATCTTAATCTTCCCTTACTGTTGTCCTTCCATCTGCTCCTTTGCTTGCTCTTCAGCCCTCTGACTGTCCCATACACCCATTTCCTTTAGATTTATAGCAATACATGTGTAGCGCCTTTGCTGTGCAGCCCTTATCAGGGTTGTCAGCTGCCCTTGTAAAGGCATATCGATGTTTAATTGTACTTGCATGATGAAATGCATGCTACATGAGCATTAGTGGGCTCATTAGGTCATATGACTTATATTGAACAATGTTGGTTATTATGTGACCTGTAGGATTTTTGCTAACAAAGTATTTAATTAGTTTAACTGTGTCATATACCATCATGCCTAATATATTGCTTATCAGCTTTTGGCCACATTGCTTTATTTTGACTGCTCTATTTTGCCTATATATGGCTACATAAATGATTTTTTTGAATCCCAACCACAGTGATTTTTGGTAGGGGGTACTGTCCCTCTGCAACCTCCAAATATGTGAATTGTGATCCCATATCCTGCTAAGTTATACCAAGGTCATAATGCCTCAAAATAAAGGGACTAGTTGGTCTTTCCTTTAATTCAAATTATTGTGACCTCAGCATTAGAATATGTAGTTTATGACATTGTACAAAAACAAAAAGTAGATTTTTTTAATTATATTTCATTGTGTTTAAAAGTTTCAGCATATCCTCAACTAATTCATGTAAATATTTTTGATTATAAGAAACTCACAGATAAGTCATATGACTTCTTATATACCCAAAAATTATTCTGTGTTTTAGATACTACAGACAGCACTAAGTCTGATGAAAACCATGCTAAAAAAATGAAAAAAAAATCAGAAATAATAGTCCACAGTCACATGAATTGCCTAACACAAGTAGGTTAATTTCCACAATCACAGAAAATGCAATTTCAGGGACAGCTTTGGTAAGGTAATACATCTCATGCTAAAAGCACACTGTGGTTGTAGTGGCCTCATATGGCCCAGGCATCGCACTGGCACCAACATCATCTCAACTCTCCAGAAGCTTGTTAAATAACCACAATGTTTTTCATATACTTGCTCTGTCCCTCACAGCATTTTAGGTAGTCCAGTAAATCTCAAAGGCTTACACTAAGCCAATAATGGAAGACATTACGGTTTCATACTTTCTGTGGTTTAGAAAACATATGTTAATGCAAAACCTTTGTTCAATTAACATTTTAAGTGAATTACAGTAATATTTAACAATTCTCCATGATTATGGAGTGGTATCCCCAACTACTTTTGGATTTGTCCAGAACTGTTGAGCAAGGGCCTTGAGTGGTATGAGAAGCACCCAAGCACATACACACACACATACACACACACGCGCACACGCACACACACACACACACACACACACACACACACACACACACACACACGTGTGTGCGGGCATGCACACTCACTCATAGGTTCATAGGTTCATAGGTGTGTACTAGGATAATAACCCTGGAGCCTTTAAAAGCCTAGCCTATAGGATTACCCTGGCATCGTGCCACCCGACCTTAGTTCCCAGTGCATTTGTCGAATTAAGCCACTGGAGTGATCCCTGTGGCAAATTTTCTATTTCCCATCCACTCATCAATATTTCTCTTGAAGAGGGCCAGTGAGGTGCTCTTCTTGACATGTATGGGAAGTCTATTCCATAGCATGGGCAGTCTCTGGGTTATGAACCTGTCCCTCCAGCATGTTCTGTTGATTATGGTAATGAGATTCAGGTCTCTGGAGTGTGTGGTGTGGAGGGATTGGGATTTCTTTAAATGTAGCATTTCTAACAGAGCTGGGTCAGACATGGCTTTGTAAGTAAAGCAGAGATCGCCTCTAAGTAGGCGATATGAGACAGAGAATAGTTGGATTTTGTTTAGTCTGTCCATATAGGACAAATGGTTAAGGCCTAAGATCCTCTTTTTGAGGTACTTTTGCAGCCTCTCCAATTGTTGCAGGTGTTTAGTGAGGTACATGCCAAATGGGTCATTGTACTCAATGACTGGCCTAATGAGGGAAGAGTAGAGGGAGACAATGACCTCTTTCTTCCTGGACGCAAAAACCCTTAGTAATGAGATGGCCATAAAGAAAGACTTTTTGACCACAGTGGCAATGTGGTGGTCAAAAGAGAGGTTGCTGTCAACCTGTGTCCCAGATCTCTTCTAATGTCTTCTGTATTCAGTGGACTATCATCGATGTAGTAAATCATGGGAACTGGGTTTTTTTCCCAAACGGGATGGTGACACATTTTTTGGCATTGATCTTAAGGCCATGGTTCTGACACCAGTCGTTGGTCTCAGTGAGGCCCCTCTGTAGGATGTCAACATCACTTTGGGAGTTAACAATAGCTCCCAACTTGCAATTACCTGTGAACTTTGTCAGCCAGAGTCCCTTCATGTTGGTCTGGACTTCAGAGAAGTAGATACCAAACAGGAGAGGACCCAGGACCGAACCCTGTCGGACTCCACTCATGACTGTTTGGCAGTCTGACTTGGATTCAGCTACTTTCACACTGCGGGTTCTACCTGTGAGCCAGTTTGCAACCCATATAGTGATATAGGGGTTGATGCCTAGCTTAGTGAGTTTTTCTATGATTCTTGAATGGGGAATGGTATCAAAGGCCTTCACCAGATCAAGGACGGCTGTATGAACCACCTTGCCCTCATCCACAGCTCTGGTGACTGACTCAAAGAAGTTGACCAAGTTGAGCAGGCATGCTCTATCATTCACAAAATCAAACTGTGTGGGATCCAGAGTTTGGAGATTCCCTATATCCTTGTTTATTAGGTCCATGATGATGCATTCCATTGCTTTGCATATCAAACAGATCAGGCAAATGGGGCGAGAGTTCCCAGGGTCTGTAGTTGCTCCTCCTTTGTGGAGAGGGATGACTGTAGCAGTACATCATTTGGTAGGGACAAAGCCTGAGGTGAGGCTGTGAGTGAACAGGGCATACAGGTGAGGTGCCAGTTCACTCTGTAGTTCATGTAGAACACAGCCAGGGATATTGTCAGCTCCCATAGAAGCTGTATTCTTGGCCTTGGACAGTGCTGTTTTAACCTGTGCATCAGTAATACTGGGTGCCTGGCAATCTACTGGTATTGTGACTGGCCCATTGGGGGGAGAGAGGAGTAAAGTTGGCACTGAATCTGTCGGCCAGTTGTTGTTGTTCTTCTTTTGGCTTTTCCCGGTTAAGGGTCACCACAGTGGATCTCCGGTCCGCTAATGATTGGCAGTAGATTTTTATGGTGCTGAGGTGACAGCTCAATGGCCAAACTTCAACAAAGGCATGCCCATTCACACATGTCTTTCAATCACCACTTGACCGTGGGGAGGACATGCAGACTCCATGCAGAAGGCACTCTGGCCTAGAATCAAACAGGAGAACCTCTTGCTGTGCGGTGACAATACTACCGCTGCACCACCGTGGCTGCACTGAATCTGTCGGCCAATATATTGGCAATATCTGTTGGCTCAGTATAGGAGGTACCATTGTGCAGTAGCTCAGAGCAAATCTGGGTATTGCTGTGATGATTCTTTACATAACTATAGAAGGCCTTGTGGTTGTCTTTACTATCTGCTGCAATTCTGTTTTCATAGCTAGCTAGCTTTAGTGTATTTGATGAGGGATCTCAACTTTTTGTAGAGGCTGATACGGGAGTTTTTCTAGTCTTGGGACTTCACCTTATTTCACATCAGTTTCCTCCTTCTGTTGTAGAGTTTGTTTATGGCAAGGAACCACCAAATTGGCTTCCTTTTATTGGGGAAGAGCATCTTGGTTCTACTGGCTATGGCGAGATCCATACATTTCTGTATGTGTTTGTACAGTGCACTGGTGTTTGATTCGGCAGTCATGCAACTGATCTCCATTTGCATGGGTGCCATGAAGTTAGCTACCTCTGTTTTTGGAGCCCAAAGTTAGCTTTGGAGATGTTTTTCATAGTGGTTACCTTTGCGGGGGGGGGGGGGGATTTCCAAGGTGATTAGTTTGTGGTCAGATCTAACAAGGGAGGAGTTGACTATTGGTATAGAGCAATGGTCACCCATGTTAGTAATGACCAGGTCAAGGATGTTGCTACCTCTAATGGGGGTAAGAATGAGCTATTCTAGGGCATTTGAATTAATGAATTCCAGGAAACTTTGGGCAAGTTTATTGGTACATGAGTAGTTTTCCCAGTTAATGGAGGGCTAGTTGAAGTCGCCCAATATGAGAGTATTAGGTTGGACCCTAATATTCTCCAGAGTGCTTAGGAATGTGGAGTGTGAGTCTTGGAACATGGTTGGGGATCTATAGCAGGCTATGACCTGAATCGCTGTCATACCCAATGTTAGCTGCACCTGAAGTATCTCAGATGTGTTATGTTGGGCTACCAGTCTGGAGGTGTGCACATCCTTTATGAATATGTAAACACCACTGCCTTTGGAGCTTCAGTCCAAGATCTGGGGCAGAAAGGTGTGGAATATGTTATAGCCTGGTAGTGCAGGGGTGCTTTCTGCTGCCTTGAACCAGGTCTCTGTTACAGCACAAATGTCAATGTTCTCCATTTTAAGGAGTGCTTCGAATGAGTGCATTTTGAGATTTAGACTTCTAGCATTGACCAGCATAGCCCTCAGATTGCATTTGTTTGTAGCTGTCATGGTGGTAATTTGGTCTTTGGAACACTGCCTAAAAAAGGCACTATAGGGGTGACAAGAGCCTTAGCCAGTATTCGGAAGCTCAGGGGTGACAGATGCAGGCCATCTCTGGCAAAGCATTGAGGTATGTCAATCATGTCATCCCAGGCAGACAGATACTGGATCCCCTTAGAATGACACCAGAAACTTAGCCAATTGTTGAAATCAATCATTTTCAGCTTGTACTATGGTATCATTCTGGGTGATGGTAGGATGCTCCTCAGGGCTAGGGTCATACTCACCTGGGCTACATAATCCGAGAGCTCCTCCATGTCTCTTTCCATGTAGTCTAGGGAGGTACGTCTCAGGTCATTCACACCCACATGTACAATAACAGAGTCATATTTGTACCTGTTGTTGAGGGACCTGAGTGCGTGCATTGTGTGGCGGATCCAGGCACCTGACAGGCAGCTGTTTCTTTGTCTTTATTCAACCTAGCGAGTGGGACATCAGTGTGTCTCATTATCGAGTCACCTATGACTAGAGTGTTGGGCATGCTGTTGAGTGGCACACTGTTTAGGTGAGTTATGTGTCTCATGATTAGTGTTGTGTTGTGGTGGTCGAGTGCATTTCTGCCTTGGAGGTCTCTGCTGTTTGGGTAGATTTTTATTGACAGCCTCCGCAAAGGTGGGTGTGTGGTTTGCGTTTTTATGTGAAGGGAGTGCTGGTGTGTGTTTTGGAGGGCTATGTTTTCCATGTGGTGTGGTGCAAGTGTTGACCTTCTCCTCTTGACCAGCTATTCTGGACTTGGCTGGAGAATGCGTGGCTTCCAGTTTGGCTATATAAGTGCATCTCTCGCAAGTCTGCGTGTTGAGAGGTAAGAGGAGAGGGTTGTCAGTGTACATGAGGCAGTTGCTACATTGCCTCAGGATACCCAAGTTCACCAAGTTAATAGGAGAAAGTACAGGGAACTGACCTTTAGACATGGCTGGAGGGGTGGGCATTAATAATAAGTACTGGAGTTGTTTCCTTGTAGAACTTTTAGTGCTAGTAGAACTTTTGTGTGCTACAATAACTGCTACAAGAAGCTAGTAAAGTGCTACACTAATAAGCTAGTAAAAGTGCAGGAGAAGAGAGAACTAGTAGATCTAAGGGAAAAATTGAAGCGCAGACCTTGGCACAGCTCAGAAGCTTAAAAACTAATCTATATCTGGACTAGACTAGTTACAGGAAAGGTGGGAAACAAGCGCAAACGTGGTCTTTTAAATCAGAATGTTGAAAGAGATGGAAAAACTGCCCAAACAACCAATCAACTACAATTTCTGGGCCAGAAACCACTCCACTTGTGGTAGATAGGCTACCTAGTGCTTACCATTCCCACTGATAAGCTAGAAGGCTTCCCTCCAACACAGAAAAGCTTGGTGGACTCAGAAGCTTACATACAGTTCTGGATACAGCAACTCTGTATCTGGACTAGACTAGTTACAGGAAAGGTGGGCCATTTCACACAGAGCTAATCAGAGGAAGATCACTGAGCAAAACTTTGATCTGTGATATATAACATTAAGTATCCTGTTTTTTGCTTATTTTTACTAGTTATTGCTTATTATAGATATTTATAGCACTTTTATTGTCTGCCGCATACTTTTTACTGTATTTTATAGCTATAAACTAATCTGCACAGTTGTACTAAAATTGTCTGCCTCACAGGATCAGACTCATGGGCACACATATCCAGAGCCAGATCATGGTGAAATGGGGCCTAGGCCTCCACCCCACAGCAATTCTGGTGACTCATTATTTGTCTTTCTCTCTTCCCCCAATTACCATAAGCACTGCTTAAAACTGTCAGTGTACATACTATTTTCTCCTTTGTTTTTGAAATAAAGGCTGAGATACAGATTTAATTTAAATATTTTTTGTTGGCCAGGTTAGTCCCACTAGATTAGTAATCTCTTTTCGTGGAGACTCTTGGCATTATTTATACTACTAGGAAAGATTTGGCCAGGGCTTTGGGGAAACTTCCCCCTACTCTTTATGATATCACATCTGGATGTAAAAGACCTCACAGCACCTACCATTAACACAGACAGATGGGGCCTTAGTTTAATCTCATCCAACGGACGACACACTAAGGAGTGCAACACTTCCCCACTTAAAGTGCACTGCAGTATCAATCCACCTACACAGTATGGGAGTAGAACCTTGCATTCTTAAAAAACATATGACACACACAATTAACTAACCTGCTATTCCTAACCAGGGATTTTCACACACGCATACACAAGCTGACACGCACGCACACACACACACACACACACACACACACACACACACACACACACACACACACACACCTCTGAGTACCTGAAATGTTTGTCATAATGTGTGTTCATCAGCAATTAGTTCTGTTTCGAAGCTCCATGTATCTGTGAAGAAAGTAGCAGCAGTCATGTCCAAAGCACCATCAGTTTAAATCTCACACGCTTCCTGCCCCAAGTTCTCTGTTTGGGCAGGACATATAACACAGTTGCATTCTTAAAGAAAAATATATAACACATGCACATCGTGCATTCCTAAAAAACTGCATGGAATGCATGACACATACATAAGAGCATGCATTCTTAAAGAAAAACTGCGTGAGACATATCACACACACACACACACACACACACACACACACACACACACACAGGAGCATGCATTCTTAAAGAAAAACTGAATGGGATGTATGATGAACACACACAGAGTGCATTATTAAAGAAAAACTGCACAGACACAAAAATGAATTTTTTTTTTGTTTCTTTAACAATTACATTTTTGACAGCCCCAACAGCGCCCTCAAGCTAGTGGGCCCTAGGTTGCTTAGTGCTGAATCCAGCTTTGCATGTATCCATTCACCCACATATATGTTCACACATACACACACACACACACACACACACACACACACACACACACACACACACACACACGCACACACACGCACACACACGCACACACACGCACACACACACACACACACACACACACACACACACACACACACACACACACACACACACACACACACACACACACACACCACAGTCATTCTACTCCATTCATATCTCTGCAGAGACACACACTGCCACACACATATACATGCTCAGAAATCATTAGCACTATATCTCTGCTGGACTTTGCTAAACCTATCTACAAGGAGGCTTCTCTCATTGACTACAGGGATAACTGCAGTCTTTTTGCTGAGGTAATTTTCTAAGCCAGCCATGTTAATTTATGCAGCTGCTCTCCTAAAGTGCCTCATTATCCTTTAACACAGCTGTCAGGTCTGCCCTCCATTCTAATCCTTTCTATGTGTGGAAAAGCATTGTAGGAGGGTGGGCTCTGAATTGGAAGGGGTTACCACTTGGAGATGGCTATTTGTAGTAGGGCTTACCACTCACATTAACCCTTTATTAATCTCAGACTTCATTCAGAAAGCAAATATTATGGCAGATATTGTGGATTTTTATAATTTGATTACTTTTAAATGTTGAACAAAGGTCGCAATGGAAGTGTTTATGTTTATCCTATAGTTTATAAGACATGCTAAACATACAGAAAATTTCAGCTAGTGTCACACAGAGCAAACTGCAAGAAGTGGTATATAATGAATATGTTAAGTAGTACATGGTTGGGTTACACTGTGCATCAGACGTCTCCACTTACAACACACAGAAAGGAGGATGCTGAGGGTCATAGCTATTATAATTCGCACAGGTGCTTAGGGCCACATACAGACACAGACACATGGCTATCTATTCAACCATGGGATGAAGGGCTACTGATCATTGGAGGTAAAGATGTAGGTCAAGGGAAAGGAGGTTGTCAGTGATGTAGATGATTCATTGTCTGAGAGGGAGAGCCACTACAGCCTTCTGCAGTACGCCCACTTCAGTGGCAGATTGTGGGGAAACACTTAAGTTCATATGCGTTGAAGATGGGTGGACTAAGCTATCCTAGAGGACCTACAGGACATGGTAAAACTGGTGAAAAAGGACTCCTATGGGGTGCATACACAAATAACCCACCCAGGGTGATTCTGCAGTAAGGCCATACCATCATGGGAGGAGTTTAGTGATATACTGATCATGAAAGGTGGAGGCTCTGTTCCCTATGATTGTCATATGTCGGCAGGATATGTGTGGTCACTGCAGATGTGTACATTTTTTTTACCTGTTTATTGGTATTTGTTGACTGGATAAGCCCATTGGGCAAATGCCCACAACTATGGGAAACATTAAGGATATAGGGTGAAAATGATGGTGCTGACTAATAACAATCATATGGAGGTGTCTATGGATGCAACTGGTGCCACCATAAACCATGTATATCTAGTCATAGCAATCATCTCCAGGTTGGTGTGCATAGCTGCAGACTATTCTCCAACTACACACCTGCACATCTGTGGATTGATGCCCACATATCTGTTGCTGGCTGTCACAGTGGCCACTACATTGAATAATGGTAGCCCCTACCATATAATTAATACTGGGAAAAAATCATTCAGGCAGTCTGGTATTCTGAAAAAAGCCATTTAACAAAATGTATAACTTTAATGTAAATTTTAGCACATCTCATTGCATCAAATAAATTCAATATTCCAAAGAAAGTGTACACAGTATATGTCTGTTTGTTCCCTTGCTATTGCCCCATTCAGACAAAATTTCACATTTCAATGCTTTATACAAAGTACAAACACAAGGAAAAACACAAGTTCCAAGCCCAACACACACACACACACACACACACACACACACACACACACACACACACACACACACACACATTCTCACTTCTATAAAGCTCTGTGAAATTAATATTAATAGAAGGAAATATTTTTTATTTATTATCAATATCCATTCAATCTTTTTCTTATTATACCAAAATGTATCCTTTAGTCTGGAATAATTTCCTTTCACTGTATTGATTTGTGCCCATTAATGCAACCAGTAATACAAATAAAGAAAGATTAAAGCCAATCCACTAGAGTGAGTGTGTGTGTGTGTGTGTGTGTGTGTGTGTGTGTGTGTGTGTGTGTGTGTGTGTGTGTGTGTGTGTGTGTGTGTGTGTGCGCGTGTGTGTGGCTGTGCGCTCGCGCGCGTATCTATGTGTGTGTGTGTGTGTGTGTGTATGTGTGGGGGGGGGTTATCATAGCAGTTGATGTACAATTACAAAAATCATAGCTAGGTCACTGTGTATCAGGATTTTTTTATTTGAAATTAGTTGTAGTATCATCAGCCAACAATCCTAAGAGATTAATCTATTTGCACCTCATCAGAAATGTTTTGGCAAAGAGAGAGCTAGAGTGGGTGAATTGCTGTCACAAGGCAGAGTCTTCTCTGTCACTGTACAAGAACATAGTGTGGATGGTTTACAAACAACAGTTACAAAAAGAAAATATAGTTTCCACACAAATAATTGAGCTAGGCTGTTAAATGAGTAAAGTTGAATCAAGCAATATACAAGTTTCTAGAAGAGTAGTTATTTAATATGGCCTGTGTGCACAAGAGATCACAATATTTGAAACATATATTCCTGGGGTTTCATAAACACTGCATCCACAATCATGGCCTAGCCAGCACTGCTTACACTTATTACATATGCATGCAACCAGAGCAGTCTGTGCTACAAGGAACTTCTAATCGCAGCCACAGCACAGATCTGCAATTGGATCCAGGTAAACAACCTTGAGGCCACACTGAAGTAAGAGCAGATGAAGAAAATTTGGCTTGATGCAAGCAGAAATTCACAGGTGTAAATCATCAATGTGATCAATAACAACAAATATACATATTACATATTACATATACATATGTAATTTATATTATAATTATTATATTATATTATTTATATTTATTATAGTATTTATTATTTTATATTAATATTTATATTATTATAATTATAATTATTGTATTATATTATAAATTATATTACATATACATATACATATAGCAGGAAATGTGCAATGGATAGGAAAGTACCATTGATGGCTGAGGGTGGAGTAGAGGTTATACTTTAGCAACAAAATCCACAGATATGGACAAAGCAACATGCAAAGGGAATTGCAGAGCAAAATAATTGTCATTAAAGCAGAATGGAGAAGTTACACAATTCATTACATGAATTGTGTATTATAGCAGAATGGATAAGGTGCTATGACACTATATAAATTGTGAAGAATATGACGTCTAGACAGGAAAATTGGAATGAAATAAAGTTACATGATGCACCAAACTGCACCAGTCCTGACAGTATCAAAATGTTTGCAATGGACCTGTACTATACTGTTGGGACCATCATTAAAAAAGGAATATATGGTACCCTGAGGGGAGTCGATCCATCAGTTCTCCATGTGCCAGTATATCCACAGTTTACTCGCAAAGTGAACCACATTGCAGCGGTCACAATAAAAGTGGTCATAAAACACATACCATGCAAATACAGCATGTGTGTAGGCTGAGGGCAAGAAAAGAAAGATAGATCACAAGGGCATTGAACCCATGACCTTTCCACTCAATGCTTCCAAAGCAGTGCATTATTAAGGTGAGCCACTACAAGACTCAGAGCAAAAAGGGTCATAAAACACACATACTATGGAAATGTAGTACATGTGTAGACTGCAAACCAAATCATTGCAAAAACAACATACATCCCACAGGGAATTTGAACCCCCCCCCCCCCCCACACCCAGTACATTGGCACAATAACTGCAGTAGCTGTACTTTATTTTGGTAACTGAATGTATAAGACAAAGAAGATAGAAACACACCTGAATGGAATGGAACCCCTGCCTGTGTCACTGACATACTCTAGAATAGGGTATTAGCAATGGATGCCACAGAAGCAGTCATAGCAAGGGTGATTGAAAAACACATTTCAGGGGAATGGGGTGATGGATGGATGGATGGATGGATGGATGTGCATGATAGCAAGACAACAAAAATGGGTTTGAACCCCTGCCTCTGTCATTGCTTTTCTCTAGACCTAACAAGGCATGGCACAAAAGCACTTATAGAAAAGCTGACTGAAAAATGAATTTCAGGAAATGGAACATATGATAGCAAGACAACAAAAATCACTTAAATGGACATCACCAAGTGATGCCACAGAAGAGCTTATAACAAAAGGGAAATAGAATAGGTATGAAGACTGAACGCTAAACATTAGGATAAAATCTGTTTGTCAGCGTGCTTATGATGTTGATATTACTGCATGAGTATACTGAGTCACAGAAGCTGTCACATACATGTATTATGTTCAGCCTTACTTCACATTTGCATAGTAAATTATTAACACATGACACAGATTGTTTAGTAGACTGCTACAAGGTAGACCACAGTGGATTTGAATCCCTGGCTGCTTAACTAATATTCTGCATACTAGTGCCTTATCATGTGAAGCCACAAAAGAACATATCCTGAAGGGGTCAGAAAAAACACATTACAAGGTAATGCTAGAGCAGTGTAGAAGACTAAAAATTGAACATTGGTAAACAAGATGCAACAATCAGGGGAGCAAAACCCTCCCCCTAGTGCACTGACAATGTACACATTTTTGCAAAATGTTCACCTACACATATGTTCACCATTATTTTATATAAGCATTGTAAATGATTAGTGCATTGTACACATTGCTTGTCAGACTGCTGCAAAGTAGATGTCCACTGATCCAGACCCCTGCTTACCTGATATTCCCTGGACCACTGCCTCACCAAGTGAAGCCTCAGAAGAACTAATTTTGAAGTGACAGAAAACACACATTTCAAGGGAATGTTAGAACAGTGTTGAAGACTGAAAAAAGAACATTGGGAAACAGCATACAACAATCAGAGGCTTAAACCCTCCCCTTACTGTACTGATAAAATGTTAGATACAAATATTATGTTTACATTTGTTTCATACATGCATTGTAAGTGACTAGTACATGGTTTGTCAGATTGCTGCAAGGTAGACATACATGGATTTGAACCCCTTCCTGCCTAACTGAAGTTCTTTAGACCAGTGCATTATTAAATGAAGGCACAGAAGAACTTACAATAAATGCATCAGAAAACAAACATTTCAAGACAATGTTAAAACAATGTGGATGACTGAAAATAAGCAATGTTAAACAACATATAATCAGCAGGAAGTTGAAAAATGAGCAATGTTAAACAACATATAATCAGCAGGAAGTCAACCCCCTACATCTAGTGTATTGGCAATGTACACATCACTTCATCACTACAATGAGCCATGAGCTAGTACAGTAAAATTATTAACTTTACCTTATTTCAGTACTGGTTCATGACACTCATCAGTGGTTACCTAAAAGATGCCAAGATTTTAGCACTTTTGAAGGATTTTTCTCTATTTTTGCCATAGGACAAGAAGTGTCATATCTCTGTGCTTACATATGGACAGAGAAGTTGCTATCTGCCAAATGTTATACAACATATGACGACAGATAGATGATTCTTGTTGCTTTATAAGCTCATTTTGAGCATGTATGTGGAGTGGTAATGATGTTTTGATAATATTAAAGATTGCAAGGGTTATTGGACAGAGATGTAAAACAGCAGCAAACAGATAGGACAACAAAAGGTGAGAGATAACACAATGAGGGAGAAATAATGGTGAAGGAAACATCAGACAGACAAGGAGTAGACAATGGTAAGGAAAGGATTATATGACATACAGGGGAGGTTATACACACCAAAGAGAAAGGAAGCTCTAGGTTTATGTGTCTGAAGATGCAGTCTCTGCCAGCTTTGACACAGTGGGAGATTGTTTCTCACCTTGATATCCATCACCACTGGGTCCTGCACTAGGCAGGGATGTGAGTAAATAAATCACTGGAGCATGCTCTCTTTTGGTCATTGCAAACATCAAGCCTCCTCTCCAGTATTTTCCCCACAAGCTCTGCCATCTCATGATGGGTGACAGAAGTGCAACCTCCACATCCATTGCTGCTAGCAGGTACCACTGTACCAGTCTCCATTGCAGGACTATCTGACACAGGTGGGACAGGTAGGGCAGGTAGTGAAGGCAACTCAGGCAGGCTGGGACCCTGATGGGCTGGGTACATCTAGTGGTGCTAAGGGGACACTGCTGCTGCCACCTTTGGGGGGTTGTGAGGGGCTTGCCTTTCACAACAGATGTTCTACCCCCCCCCCCCCCCCACACACACACACACACAAAAGCATATTTAACAGAGAATAGTAATGTTCAACATTCACTGTTCTGTTTTTTTTTCAGACTTTTTTCTTTTCATAATTCTGGGCCTCACACTTACAAGTCTGAGAATTATGATAGGGAGCCAGTAGCAAATTAGAAGTGCTTCAACACTTCAGGCATGACTGTAAATGCAGTATCATCATTAATTTTTAAATGCTGATACCTCACTTCCAGATTACACCTGCGTCCATCTCCTTCAGCTCACTCTAGTTACCCCTGTGCTCCATATGAAAGTACCATTACCTCACATCCTCTTCAGTTCTTCTGGTAAGGCACTTGTTAAGTACCATTCTGCATTCTGTAGCCTTCAATCAAGCCAGCTAAAACAGCTTGAAAGGGCACTGATTCCTTACTAGGAAAATCATAATACTAAAAGGGAATATTAATAATAGACGATAATGAGACAGAGATATTTTACAATGACTTCCACAATAATAGCATAAGGTTCTTCTTTTGAACTAGAGCAAGTAAGTGGTAAACTTCCTTTAAACATAGTCCTGACACTTAATATGGGAATTAGAAAACTTCACCATGGGATATGGGGCAATCAACAGTTTTTGAGACTACCATTTCATAAGCTTGATAATCATACCTATGAATTTAAAAATATTTATAGATTCATAGATGTATACTAGACTAATGACCACATTTAGTGCCCTAACTAGTTCATAGGTAAATACAAGGCTAACAGGTTACAATTTCAAGCCTAATCAGTAACCCGTGGTCAAAATCAAATCCTGTACTTTGTATTTCTGAGGATAAGACCTTAAGCATTATGCCAGCCCTCCCTCCTCTTTATGTAAACTCCCTTCTCCTTGTAGCTAATAATCAAACCTAGTAGAATAACTGACTACTGTGACTCTATAAACACAGCATGAGTCAGTCCACATAGTACCTTCACTTTCAATGTACATCCTATATACATCCTGGGTGCACAACCATCTTTTTCCATTTTTGTCTTGCTTTGAAAGGATTGGTAGTTTTGTCTGTGGTTTGATTCAGAGACATGGGTGAGACAGATTACTTTTTTGTATGTGAGTTAATTCAAAGAAAACAGCTGAGACAAAATATTTTTAGTACAAATGAGGGAATGGTTCTTAAAAAATACTCTCATTATGTAATACAAATGACAGAGTTGTTTTTAAAATTACTCTCTTGACATATAAAGCTACATAAGATTTGTCATCCGTTAAGGCCTGAAGCTTAGAAATCCTTCTAGAAAAGGTTAGTGACATTAATAGCTTTAAGGGAGAAAATTACTCCGAAGAGACAAATGGCTCAAAAGGTGTCAGTACTGAATTTTCTTGTTGACTAAATCAATGAAATATGACAGCACATGGTAGGGATCTCCAAAGCAGATTTGCTTTTAGAAAAGTTTTTTTTTATGCAGGTTAGAGTCTTCTGTGATATTGGGAATACGAGCAAGACAGAGCAAGATACACTCCAACACAAGAGCAGGACAAGCTTACATTGTACAGATGGTTATGCAGGTGGTTTGGGTAGGTATAGACCCATTCGACTGCCCAAAAGAAAGTCTTTCCATTTAACCAGATGAAACACTGCAGGGGCAGACCATGTGGCTTCTTTAAGGAAGAAAATTACTTTTTGCTGAAAATGACAAAATGGCATTAAGAACAAATTCTCCGGGCAGAAGTGCTAACAGTTTTGCAGCCTGAGTAAATTAACTAATACTAAGATAACAGCATTTTGCAGAAGTATGAATGTAGAGGGGGAAGACATTTTCTGTAAAAGCAGTGTGAACCCTGGCTGGCTTCATCATTTTGGAGCTATGAGAAACACTAAGTCATAACATGATGTATGGGATTAAAAGAAAGAGAAGAAAGGCGAGGTATAGACTAAGAACCATTGAAAAGAGAAAACATCTATCTTTAAAACTCGAGCATGAGATTATACAAACTTAAAGATGAGGATAAAAACCCAGCTTTGGCATCCTGTCAGTGTCTTCTGTTTCAAACATCCACCTCAAATATTTCCCAAGCATATGTTATATGTAGAAAAAACTGATTTGCCTATTTGCCACTTATGAACCTTTGATAGAGGTTTAATCAAGAGTATTCTTTTTCTTTACTAAGTGCCTAAACAATGTACAGTAATTATTTTATTTTATTGATTTTATTTTATTTTATTTTACATTTGTTAACTGGGAAAGTCTGACTGGATATAGGTCCATTTTCAGTAGAGGCCCAGGGAGAAAAGCTTGAGACATACATAACGTATACATACAGTGAAATATTGCAAAATGGACATTTGTTCACAATATATAAACACATGTTCAAGATTTTCTAGAATACACACAGGAAATAGTTGGAAATTATTAACTGATAAGGGAGATCACATACATTACTATTGTTTCTCATACATGGTTGAGTCAGAATATCATTCTTACTTTATTACTTTCCAGTAGGTAAGAGACATATACTCAGTTTTTTAAACAGTTACAGAATCAGAGTAATACAATGAAAGGTTCTTCCTGTAATAAAGTTTTCATTTATAGCTGATATTTGAGTGGGGGTTAGTCGGGGTTTGCACAGGGACAAAGCCAATGCACGTGTAGGTGTTTTTTAAGAGATATTTTGAATTGGGTTGAGGAGGGAACTGTAGTAAGTTCTGTAGGAAGTAAGTTCCAGGTTTTACCAACAGAGTTGGTAAATAGTGATTCACCAGCTGAATTGTTGGATTTAACAGTTTGTACTAGACTTCTGTTGGAAGAGCCGAGTGTTTTTAGGTTACTGTAGGGAGTGATAATATTTTTCAGTATGGGTGTAGTGTCTGCTTGGTAGAGAATTTTGTGAACAACTATAAGTTGGTTATATTGAAGTTGGTAGGGTAACTCTAGCCAGTCTAGTGATTTACGTTATTTGCAGTGATGGGTTCTATAAGCTGATCCTGTGGCAAATCTGGCAATATTATTGTAGCAGCTAGTAAGTTTATTGAGGTCTGATTTGGTTAGGTTTGCGAAGATGGGTGAGGCATAATGAAGGATGGATAGCAAATGTGTACGAGTAATCACAATCCTAGCAGATGGGGTTAGGAATTGTTTAATTTTGTATAAAGAGCCTAGTTTCTTATTAACTGTTTTAATAGTTTTATCGACGTGAGCATCAAACTTAAGGTTGTTGTCGATAATTACTCCTAGTAGTGTAGTACAAGGTTCTGGGGAAATTATGGTACCATTGTTAGATGTTATGGTGAGAGATGGTAAAGGGACCTTGCGAGTGGGGGTGAAGAGTAGCAGCTTGGTTTTATTTGGGTTTAATAGTAGACGGCGACCAGTGAGCCAGTTCTCTACTTTGTTGTAGGTGTTTTGCGATAAAGATTGTTAAGTCTGTGGGGGAGGTGGCAGTGCAGATTAGGGTCAAGTCATCTGCATACTGAATACACGTTGCGTCGGGGATGACTTTGTGCAGATCATTAATAAACATGGAGAATAGGAGGGGGCCTAATATAAATCCCTGGGGGGCTCAGAGGGTGATTGGTAAAAGGGAAGATGGGTTATCTTTCCATAGTACAGCTTGTTGTCTGCCACTTAGATAAGAATGAAACCAGCTAATTGCTAGGTTATCTATTGAGAGTGTTTTTAGTGTCTCTAAGAGTAGCTGCTGGTTTACCATGTCGAATGCCTTGGAAAGGTCTAGGAAGAGGGCTGAAGAGAGCTTGTTGTTATTACAATTTTGATTTATTGTGTGAGAGAAGGAAAGACGGGCTGAGGTTGTACTATGGCAAGGTCTAAATCCATGCTGGGAGGGGGCTAGGAGATTTTGATTAAGATAGGCTTGGAATTGTTTATGGATAAAATTTTCCATTATTTTTGCCAAGGGTGACAGGATGGCTATAGGCCTGTAATTTGAGAGTTTTGTTGAATTTCCACCTTTATGGAGTGGAATAATGTGGGGGATTTTCCAGATGGAGGGGATATAAGCTTTGAAAATACTTCTACTGATTAATATTGAAACAGGGTATGCTATTTCATTAGCAGCTTTTTGGAGATACTCTGTGGGTAGTAGGTCTACGAAAAGGGTGGTGGGTTTCAGTTTCTTAAGTAGGGACCTAATAAAAGATGTTGGGAATTGGGTCGAACTTGAAGGGGGTGTGATTATTGGGTGCAGGATTGGTAGAACTTGGCGTATTGGGAGCTAGTTTGTTGGCAAGGGATTGCACGGTTTCTATAAAGAAGGTGTTAGCAACAATTTTTGGAGGTTTTTGGAGGATAGTCAAGGGGGAAGTGGTAGATGACTGTCCTGGGTGGAGACGTTTATTTATGCCCGACCAAAAATTTTTGTGGATGATTTTGGTGCATTTGTTGCAGATTACAGTAGTAGTTTTTTTTGTCTAGCATAGTGGACTTCTTTGTATCATTTCTTAGTTGTTTATATATGAGGTGGTCTTTTGGGGATTTAGTGGTTCTCCAGCTTTATTCCTGCAAATGATCTTTTGTCTCGTATCATTTGACAGCCATGGTGCTACTTTATTATTGGTTCTGATAGTATGTTTGGGAGCATGGTTATCCAAGATAGCAAGAAATTTAAAGTTAAAGTATGAGACTGCTTCATCTAGTGGAAGCGGTTTTAGGTCAGTCCAGTCACATGAGTTAAGTTCATTTTGGAATTTAGTCTGAATAAAGTTCTTATTACCTAATGGTTTTAAAGGTAGATTGTTGAGGGATGTCATTTCTTTTCATGATTATATAGGTCAGGAAGTGATCACTGATGTCCTCAGGTAGGGTGCCTGCTTTATATATATATGGGGTTGGTTGTTTATTAATATCCAGTCTAGGATACATTCTTTTTTGTTAGGCTTATTGATTCTGGTAGGGGAAGATATGATCTGGAAGAAGCCATGTAAATTTATATGGGTGGTGGGGAAGTCTGAAGAACAGGTGTTCCAGTCGATATTAAAGTCCCCGAGAATAATAGTTTCTTGGAGGCAGTTAATGGACAGCAATTGAAGGATGCCCTCCAAGGTATTGGTGTTGTTACCTGGAGGGATACAGATACACGCAATGTTTATAGATTTGTGTTTATTGATTTGGATCTTAGTGGTGAGTATTTCTGCATTGTCAGCTAGCAAGGCATGTGGATTACTAGTTTTGGTTACTTCTAGTGTGGATTTATACAAGATGGCTACCCCCTCCCTTCCTAGAGATGAGATCATGTCTTAATATATTGTAACCTGGGGGTATAACCTCATTATCAGTGGTAGTAGGTTTGAGCCCGGTTTTGGAAAGGCACAGTACATCAGGGGAGTGCACATCCAAGAACGCATGTAAGTAGTGAATTTTCTTGTTTATACTTCTAATGTTTAGATGACAGACTAGGAGTGAGTTGGAGGACTTATTTGAGTTTCGCAGGCTAGTAAGGGTGTTACTTGTGGGGTTGGTAGCATCAGGTGGGCTTGGGCCTGGGTTAGGGTGGATGTCCCCATCCACTATGAGGTTAGGTAGTAATCTTATTGCAAGTCGCTGGAGTTTTATTAAGAGTTTGTGGTAGTATTTAGTTCTAGGGTATATATATATATATATATATATATATATATATATATATATATATATATATATATGTGACTCAAATGGGATGATGAGTTTGATGAGAGGTGGGGTAGTAGTTGATTAAGGTTAATTAATAGATTAGGAGTGCTGGTTTTGGATCTGGGGTAGTGAGAGCCTGGGAGGTACTGAAATTCATAGGCTGTGAGAAGATAAGGAGTGATCAGTGGGGGGTATTAGAGAGTAAAAAGGCTTTGATTTAGTAGGAGGGGTGAAGATTTGTGGAGGCATTATGGTGGTATTTAAATATAGCTTGTTTAAAACTAAAGATGGGAGGGTTATTAATTAGTTTAGAGTAAGAGGCTGGAGAGAGTTTGAGTAGTAGGGATGGGTCCAATGAATGAACGGGGTAGAGCTGATTATTTCTGATGAGGGGGAATGGCAAGGTGATTATATATTTAGCAGTACTAGGGGTGGGTGGGATATGGGGGTAAGGTGGAGCACGGAGCGAGCCCATTAGGGCGAGTGGAGCGGGGCTAATCCAAATCGCAGGATTTCTTCAGTGAGTGGGCTTGATGCCTTATTATTTAACTCAAGTTTTAAAGGATTTGTTAACTCAATTTTCTTTTTAAAGGTTATTTTCACTCAATTTTCTTCAGATAACTTTGTTTTTGTATATAAATAATAATCTTCACAGACTACTATTGCTGTAACACATAAAATGGCAAAAAGGTCTGCTACTGCTTCTGGCCGTAAATGTAATTATCTGGGCATTTACTGATACAATACAGCAGTCAGGTTAACCTAGCAGCCTGCTCTTGGCCAGTTTAAAGAGCCATTTTACTGTCTGGACAGCTGTGATTTCTAAGGCGTGCTATAGACTCAGTTCAGCTGTAAGGTAAAACAACTTTTACAATAAGCAGATGTTATTAACCTTAGGCAGTTTTCTGTTCACTAGCGAGGGCAAGGCAGAATATTTTCCTGATAGGTTTCAGCAAGGAGATATTTCTGTCAGCATACTGAGCCGTTCAAGGTAGGATCGGGTAGGGTGGTGAGACCTGATAAAGGATAATCAGTTAGAGCGCGTACGCAGATAGGGAACTATCGTTTTATAAGTAACATCAACTGATAGGGCTTCCACTTTAAGGCACAACAGCAGTTAACAAACAACTTTGTAACTCAATTTAGTGTTTCTTTTAAGCAGTATGCAGCAGCAGTTCAAGAGGAGAATCCTTAATAATAAGCCGCTAGTTGTGGTTGAGCAGCAACATGTAATCACAGTAATTCCCTATGCTTATCTTGCACCTTTATGCAGTTATTATGAAATGCAAGGTATGCAATGTTATCTGACTGTGTTGAACCAGCAGTTAGCAAAAGCACACTTCAGGAATAGTCTTTATTTGTTGTTAAAAACTTGTTCTTACAGCTTAGTATAACATAACAGTATCATTGTACACATACCGCTTTTAGTAGGACAGCTAGCCAACTATTATGATTTGGTGTTCATTAACAGATCAGTCCTCATAACTGGTAATAGCTGTCCCAACAGAGCATTCAAGCCACCAATTACCAAGCTTAAATGCCTTCTCCTCACCAACCCACCCCTGCTGTCAAGCACAGACTGAGGTTATGAATATTGCTCCAGCTTTACATTGGAGTCTGATGGCCTTGAGTTTGTCATTTATTCTGATAGTATCCCTTGCTGTCCTAGAAGACTGTCTTCTCACTATTGCCACACCTAAGTAGTAGACAGATCTCAAACCAAGTGTCATCCACTTCCAAGCTGCATCCTGTCAGTAAAGCAATATTCAGGGTAGCAATCCTTAGTTCATTTTTGACAGTTTGCTTGGTTTTATTTTCAGCTATTACTTAACAGAGCTATCCCAGCTAACTCAATCTGGGCAGCTGGGCACAAGCCAGCAAGTAGCTTACTGTATCAGGTCTGCTGGGTATTATAGTGGACAGGAATTGGCCAATGAGGGTATATAGACTCCTCCTACTGATAGCATGTATCCCCGACACTGCTCAAAGTAGGGCCAGGTCTTCAATCCACTTAGCATGACCATATCACCGAGAGCAAATTTGTACACTGCTAAGTGGCTAGCCTTGTGTGGCACATAGTCTTTTGTCCATGCTATGTTATTTAACGGATACTGTATGTAAGATATATAGGACATTAGATGGCCAAATAGCCACACGTATGTTTAGGAAAAAATGTAGGGTAAAAGCTACCCACCATAGGAATAGTATGCATCCGAAGAGGGTTTTCAAGAACGTACTGAAGGGCCAGGGCATGCGGATGTCCAGACTAGATAGTGTCCAAGAGGTCTTTGATACAGACCTGTCTAAGCTAAAGGATGAATTCAAATTTAGAGGTTATAAACATAGTGAGGTAGATCAAATGGAACGTGAGGTTACTGAATTAAGACCCACAAATGCATGTCCTTTTCTTTATGCTAATAATTCAGTTTCCCACAATGGGAATACACAACAATTCAATGAACATCTAGTGAATTTTATGATGAATTATACTAGTGATTATAGAGCTTTTTGTGACATTATCAAGAAAAACTGGCCTATTCTTATGTCACATGAAAAAATTAGTCAGGTTGTAGGACCACAACCAAATTTTGCTTTTAAAAACAAGAGCAACCTTAAACAGATGTTATGCTATAAGTATAACAATTCACATAGTTCTATAAATAATGGACATACCACTATGTGTGGCAAATGCAATTATTGCTCATTTATAGATACAGCGTCTAGTTTTATACATCCAACTACACATTTTAAATATACCAGCAATTTTCATACTAATTGCTGCAGCACATATGTGGTTTACTTAGCTAGTTGTTTATCTTGTCGAAATATTTATGTAGGAAAGACTAAGAGACAATTACAGGAAAGGATATGTGTGCATCTATTAGCTATTAGGAAGAATGATTCAACAAATGCCCTAGCCTGTCATGTGAGGGACACAGATTCTACACATACATTTATATTTAGAGTTTTAGAACAACTCAAGTCTGGCGGCAGACTGGGAGATCTTAATAACATTCTAGAACAGCAAAAGAGCAGTTGGATTATTAGGCTACACAGCAATACACCACCAGGTTTGAACACCTCCATCCCTTTAAATCCTTTTCTTAAAAGGCGGAGATTATTTAAGTGATTTTATTCTGTGATAGGTTAGTTTGAAATGCTATGTATTTTATAAGTCCCATCCATGGGACCGGATGGTGTCCCCGGCTGTGTGCTTCATGAACTCAACGAGGAATTAAACCCACAGTTAGGACAGCTGTTTAATCTTAGCCTCACCTCAGGATACGTACCCAAGGAGTGGCGCACGGCGACTGTGGTCCCACTTCATAAGGGCGGTGCCTCCACAGACCCTGGAAATTACCGCCCCATTAGCTTGACAAGCCTTATCTGCAAAGCCATGGAGAGGATCATAATGGAACTCATAAATAAAGACATAGGGAACTTGCAGACTTTGGATCCAACCCAGTTTGGCTTTGTCAAAGGCAGATCCTGCCTCTTAAACTTGGTTGACTTTTTCGAGACAGTCACCAAGGCCATTGATGAGGGAAAGGCAGTCCATACAGCCTACCTCGACCTGGCAAAGGCCTTGACACAATACCCCACTCAGGTATCATCGAAAAACTCATCAGCTTGAATGTAAACCCATACATCACAAGACGGGTTGCAAACTGGCTAAGTGACAGAACCCACAGGGTCAGAGTTGCTGGAGCCATGTCAGACTCAAAGCCTGTCACAAGTGGTGTCCCACAGGGCTCAGTCCTGGGTCCACTCTTGTTCGGCATCTACTTTTCTGAAGTACAAGCAAACACAGGAGGGTTATGGCTGACAAAGTTTGCAGATGACTGCAAACTGGGCCATAGTCGAAAACACATCTGACACAGATATCCTCCAGAAGGGCCTCACAGAAACAGATAACTGGTGCCAGAGCCATGGCCTGAAGTTAAACGCCAAAAATGCATAGTCATACCCTTCGGGAAAAACAAGGTTACCCCTAGCTACCATATAGGTGGCAATCCACTGAGCACAGAAAAAGTCATCAGGGATCTGGGGACCCAAGTTGACAGTAGCCTTCCCTTTGATACTCATGTTGCTAAAGTAGTTAGGAAAACCTTCTATATCGCCCACCTGATCATGAAGGGATTCACATCTAGATCAAGGGAGGTCATCGTCCCCCTGTACTCATCACTCATTAGACCTATGATTGAGTACAATGCCCGCTCGAATGTATCTGACCAGACACCTGCTGCAGCTTGAAAGGCCCCAAAAGTTCCTCACCAAAAGGATAAAGGGTCTCAAAAATATGTCTTATGCTGCCCGACTGAAAGAACTCCAGCTCTATTCAGTCTCATACCGCTTGCTCAGAGGTGACCTGTGCCTGACATATAAGGCCATGTCAAACCCAGATTTGATGAATATGCTTCACCTCAAAAAATCTAGATCCCTCAGAACCACAAGGGCAGGAGACTTAAACCTTGACATGGTTATAAATAGAACGTGCTGGAGGGACAGATTCATCACCCAGAGACTCCCTATGCTGTGGAACAAAATCCCGGTACATGTGAGGCAGAGCACCTCGCTGGCCTTGTTCAAGAGGAATCTTGACCAATGGATGGGAGATCGCAGATATACCCCAGGGATTACTTCAGTGTCACTGCTTGACAGAGGCACAGAAACATGATAGGCATAGTTTTTATTCAAACTAAAGGGGTGGCGAAAGCCACATAACTATGGGCTAGGCTTATAAATGCCCTTGTGCAGATAGCCTAGTATGAACCTATGAACCTATGAACCTAAGTAGTGTATGTGAATTTGTATTTTTATAAGGTCTGAAGAAGTGCTCAGGAGAGCATGAAAGCGCTTACCGTTCATTAAACTGGTTTTTATCACATCTGCCTTGGTTTACCTTGTGGATTTTTGGAACTCTTATAGTTGAAAGAAACACTTCATAAGGATGTCATCAATAATCTGCTCACGAATCCAAAGGGCAGCAAGGGCAGATTGAAAGATTACCTCAAGAAACTTCTCAATGAAGAAAAGCCCACAGAAGCCATATTGCTGCTTACATTAGCCTACGATGAAAGAGGAAGAAGAACCCACCATTGAAGAAGTATGAACTGCATTAAGGAAAATTATGTCAGGGAAAGCAGCGGACTCAGATGAGGTCACTGGACATGCAATCAAGATGTTACGTGAGTTAGGTGAGAAACGACTCCTGTGGATTCTAATTACAGTATGGAGAGAGAGAGAGAAGCATATCCCACATTACTGGAGAATAAGTATTCTGTTGCCAGTATATGAGAACAAAGGGGGATGTCCACAACTGTAGGCAATAGGCAGGAATCAGACTTTTATCACATTGCATGAAAGGGCTGGAGAGGGTGATTGATAAGGGAATATGCAAAGTAGTAGAAAGTAAGATGGGAAATAAGCAGTCTGCATGCACATCAGGATATAGTACAACTGTCTGCATATTTGCAGTGAGACAGATAGTGAAGAAGAAGCCAGAGATGAGGAAAAAGTTAACTGGGCATTCCAAGCTGTGGAGAAAGCATATGACAAGGTCCCAAGAAAACTGATTTGGGTAGTTCTGCAATGTTTTGAAATCCCAGAAACATTGGTATGATTAGTGAAGTCTATGTAGAAGGACCCAGTGACGCAAACAGACTCACACAGTTCCTCATAGTTGGAGTGGGTGTGCATTAGGTTTCAGCATTGAACCCACACTTGTTTATATTGGTGAGGAACTACATCAGCAAGCATGTCACAGGGGACAGATTAGCAAAGCTGTTATATGCAGATGATGTGGAACTACAAGCAGACTACGAAAAGGAATTTCAGCAAAAACACAATCCATTTTTCATTCTTTGTATTTAGCTATAATTCAAGATTTGGACAAATATTCTGAAGTGCCAATATAGGGCATACCAGCATTCAGGTTTTGAGATTAAGTAATTTAATCCAGGTGAGCAATGGCTTCCACTGTGCAACCAAATTTGTACGCCATACTGTATTCCTGAGGGAGAAGAGAAATCGCTGTGGTAGTCCTCTGAAACTGAGTACAATAAAGAAAGCTAACAGCTGGACTGGCCTTCAGATTCCTGTATAGTTCTTGTCTGTCAGGTTGAGCTCTATATAGCATATCTTTAGGTATAGAACATGGTGTTTATTGGGCCTTGCCTACGACTTCAGTTTAATGCCAGAAAAAAATATATAAATAAGGAAAAAGACAGTATATGCTTGATGTTTCTGAGATCCTAGCAATTAATAACATCCACTTTTTTTAGGGCTGAAACCTCTTTTATACCTCATCCATAACATTACTGCACTTTTAATAGTTTCTCCAAACTGAACAACCAAAAGTATAGAGACTGTTGATAATCCAAATCAGTGTCTGTAATCAAAGGATATTCAGTTTGTTTTATCTTTGTCCCCTGATAGACATAACTTTGTGATAATACTGCCTTTTCATGGAAGTCAAAGTAGCATGGATGAGTTAGGTAAGGAATGGATCCTGAGGGTTCTAATTACAGTGTGAAGAGAGAGAGAAGCAGATTCCACGTTACCTGGGATACAGATATAGATGTTAAGACAAACCAGCACCTACTAATCAATGAAGGGTTGTCGTTTGTATGATTTGTATATATTATAAGGGCTTGTATCTCTTCTGCCTCATGGATGGCCCTGAAATGCTTTGGTGCCTACATTTGTACTTATATGTACAATGGTGAAGTCAACATAAATATTCTCTTATGAATAAAAATTCTAGAAGTCTCATAAGTAAAGATAATGCTTCTTTTTCAGGGTATACTCCTGTATTACTCCTGTATTGAGAGACCAGTTGGCATAATGGTTAAGGTCTTTGCCTCCCATGCACAGGGTACAATGTTCAATCCTGACCTCCGACCAATGCCTGTTTGGAGTTTGCACGTTCTCCCTGTGTTTCCATGGGGTTTCTCTCACATCTGAAAAACATGCTGAATGTTTCCATCTCAAACTCACCAATGAATGGCGGTGTGGGCAGCAGCACAGACTCTACATGATGCTCAACAGGGGGAAGAGTTGTACAGACGAACCACTTTGGGCATCTACTGTGGTGCGCAGTATCCTCAAGATAGGACAACATGGATCACAGACTATGTGCTGTGGCAGGGCTAACCACTCAATGGTGTAAAATATGGCTCTATGTGATTTGGTCATTTTGACTAATGGGCATGGGTAGTTAGCAGTGATAAGTGGGTTGAGGAGCTGGCCAACTCTGACCTATGCCAGGGACCCTTGCTAATGGTGGAAGGGGTTTATGTGCCCCTATTGGCCAGTGTGTGCCCACCCAGCAGCCCTGGGTCAATAACCTACTGTCTGGCTTGTACCTAGTTGCCTAGCCTGGGTTACATAGGATAGCTCTGTTAAGCAAAAACTGGAAATAAAACCAACAAACCTGCTAAACATGAACTGAGAATTGCTACACTTAATGTAGGTTCACTGACAGGATGTAGCTTGGACGTAGATGACATGATGATACGGAGGAGGCTGGACATCCTAGATATCCAAGAGATGAGATGGAAGGGCAGTACAGCAAAGCTACTTGGCTTGGGATCCTACTCAGGAGGCAAACAGGTTAGAAATGGTGTAGAAATTGTGGTGAGAGAGAGGCTTCAGAAGGCAGTGAGGGATACCATCAGAATTAATGACAGACTCATGACAATCAGACTCCATTGTAATGATAGGGCAGTATTCATAATCTCAGTAGGGTTATAATAGTGAGTAAAAGAGTGCATTCAAACAGGAGTAGCAAGACCTACTAGATAAAACAGGGCAACATGAATTGGTGTTGATAATGAGTGAGGACTGCCTGGGTCCACATAGGTGGGGCAACAGGAATAAAGAAGGAGAAGCCATTCTAGACTTCTGTCTGCCAAATGGCTTGATAGTAGCCAACACATGGTTCAGAAAGAGAGACAGTCCCAAGATCACATACAAGAGTAGCCAACATGCAACTCAGGAAAAAAGTATCCTTTTCCACCTGGCTGAAATGGTGCAGAAGTTAGAAGACAAAATAATGTACCAAACAGTAATCCAAACGGCAGTCCCAACAGTTTATTCAGAAAATTTGGTCAAGCGCTTTCTTCCAGGAAGCCTGGACTTCATCAGAACCAATTAACTTTTTCAAAGACCCCATTTAAAAAGTAAAATGCAACCAATCAAAATCACTTAACCCATACATGTGATAAAATTTAAAAGGCCACAAATAAATGTTTTAATTTAACCAAACAATAAAAATATGTATATAAAAAAGTTAAAAAATGTGTTAGATACATACCACCATTAGATCAAAGTGCTAAAGCTCTATGCTTTAAAAATGGCATGATGGATATATATTTGTTAATACCAGGGGTGTGAGCAGCATTTAATCGTATTTGCCATTTCATTTCAGCATTTTCAAGTGCATTGGCCCAATCACCCACCCTAAAATCCTTGTAAACAATTTCTAAAATGGCAAATAAAAACTTTGTGCAACATGGATTACTATTTAAATGTCTAAAAAGGGCATTATTTGTGTTTTTCTGTCTAATGGCATATAGATGTTCATAAATTCTTCTATGGAGTGTCCTTTCTGTTTTCCCTATGTAAAAATTAGAACAATATTGACACAACGCCAAATAGACACAACCCTTAGTACCACAATTGCCTGCAACTGTTTTTACCCTAACCCCAAATTCACCTATGTTCAATAATGAATCCTTAAGAATGTATTTACAATAATTACAATGCCCACATCCAGTAGTGCCTTTTCCAGACACACCTTTAAATAAAATAGGATGTTCAAACAAAAATTTTAAATTCACATTAGTTTTGAACACAAAAGTGGGGTTGTTTCCTAAAATGGACTGAAGTTCATTATTAGCCCTGAATAGGACCCAGTTCTTACTTAAAATATCTTTAACTTTTTGGCTATAACTACCAAAAGTTAAAACCATACAGCTTGTATATCCATCAGACTTGACTGTCTCCTCATGAGTCCCCATCGGATTACCCAATATTGGAGTGTACCTAACCCCCCAATTCTCCTTCACTACCTTGTACATATCCAAAACAAGTTTTTTTGGGATAACCTCTATCCCTAAAAATATTAGTAAGTATTTCCATCTCTCTAACAAATCTGTCAAATGTTAAACACATTCTAGCTACTCTAATAAATTGTCCTTTCACTATGCTTTTTTTCATTGAGAAGGGGGTGATTGCTGCTAAATTCTAAATAATCATTGGAAAATGTAGGTTTCCTGTATATAGAGGAAGAAAATTCTTTCCACAAAGATTCCTTACAAATTGTCACGTCCAAATAATTGATTTTGTCATTATTATGTGTGGAAGTGAACTTGAAGTAATCAGAAATACTATTAATATGTTCACTAAACTTTTCACCATACCCATCAATGTTCCACAAAATAAAAATATCATCCAGAAATTACACATAAAAGGACCATTTGTGTTGAAAATCAGTGTTAAATACATATTTTCTCTCCCAAGTATACATAACTAAACTAGCAAATAAGGGGGCACAACTGGAACCCATGGCTACCCCTTGATTCTGTTTAAAATATTCCCCTTCAAAACAAAAAAAAATATTTTTTAGAATCGTGTCCATACATAACATAACAAAATTTAATAATGAATTGTTTAAAGTTGTTTTCTCCTTAAGGGCTTCATAAAATAAATCCAAACCAATTTTATGTGGAATGGATTTAAAAAGATCAGAAACATCAATAGTGGAAAATGAACAATTATCACTGTATAATTGCTTTTTAATCCTTGTTAGGAAATCCCATGAATCCTTTAAGATATAATCAATAGGAACTAAGAATTCCCTTACTAATCTATCAACAAAGACACCAAGTGAAGAAGTCATGCTGTAACGGGAAGAGATTATGAGCCTGTATGGGGGATCAAGAATATCCTTATGTGTCTTTGGAATTCCAAAGACCACATGTATAACAGGGTGTTTATTAACCAAAAAGTTGTATATTGCTTCATTGATGCTACCTTGAAACAAACTGTCATCCAACATTAACCCTATCTTACCTAAAGCTATGTTGACCTCGTTCTTGGATGCCACGATAAACTGCCCTTCATCGTGTAACATAGCAAGGATACTACAATTGTAATCCGTTTTGTTTACAATAACTATACCCCCATCCTTATCTGGCTTCATAACTGTAATGTTTGTATTTCCCCTGATGTTATCCAAAACATTACTCTCACTGACAGATAAATTAAAGTGTCCTCTTTTAGTAGTATTGCATAACCTGAAAATCTCTTGTGTACAACCATCCTCAAAGTATGCAATGACTGGGTGTAGCGGAGGGTTATAACAACTTTTTTTCATTTACTGCGAGTGCAGTTCAACCTGTTCACCAAGACCATTAATGTTCCTATTCTTAAACATATACTTTAAATTTAGTTTCCTGGTAAAATTCTTAAGTTCCAGGAGAGTGTGAAATGCTTCTTCTTTTCTACTTGGAATAAACTTCATCCCTTTCTTTAGTAGTGAGAAGTGTTCACAAGTAATAAGTTCATCTGAATAGTTAAAAATATTAAAGCCTCCAAGACTCAAAAGTCTCTCTTCATAATTAACTATAATGCCCTCAAACTCATTGTTATTCAATGGTTGTAATTCCCCCTTCTCCACCCTTGTCCTCTGGGGGGTTTGACCCCTCCCACGACCCTGTCTCTCTAAAAAATTATTATTAGTGTTGTTATAACTAATGCCCTTGTTAATGAGTCTTTCAGATCTCCTGAGGGGTGGGTATCCTTGATCGTATGACACTTCTTCGTTCACTGAGTAACCATCATTCTCATTCCTAAACATATTCTGTTCCCTCCCTTGTTCCCTTGTTTCATTCGTATTCACATAATACGATTTAGGAAATGGATAAGTTGATCTATCCTTGTATTCAACTTCATCCCTACACAATTTATTTTTCTTCCTTTTAATGTTAACATCAGTTTGTTTCTTCACATTATCAAAGATACCCTCATACCAAGTACTATAATCATTAAAATGCACATCATTAACAATTGTATTGTTCAATTTGTCCACATCATTTAACAATTTATCAATTTTCTTACTATTAATTTTAATGATAAACTCCATGAGTTCAAACCCATGTCTATCAAACATAGCCAACAATTCATCACATTCAGTGTCATCTTTAGTTAAACCATTAGGGAATTTGAAAACCCTCAGCCCTCTAGGTACTTGTTTTTTATTTAAACACTCCTTCAGAAATGTGTTGTCGCATTGGAGGTTACGTACCTTCAAGAGCATGTTTTCAAAATCCCTTAATCCATTTTTAATACTACCATCAATCATTTTAGGGTAGAAACCCGAAAAACTGAAAATATCAGTATTTAACCAGTCCATTCAAACCACAACTGCTCACAGCTCCAAATCAGGTGAGACAAAAGGAGTTGCAAATAAATGCCAAACTTTATTGGTAACAGTTAAGAGCTTTCTTCTCCTTCAAGAGACTTCATCAGAACAAATTTCATTACAATCCCAACCCTTAAATACCCTTGCTTAATGATGTCACATGAATCACTTAATTATACCTTAAAAACACACTACATAATTTATCAAAAAATAAGTAAGTAAATAAAATAATTATTAACCAGTCCCGAAGATTACACACACACCGTTGAATTCATTTGTAGCACCTCTCCCTTGCGCACACAGTACCTCCGACAGGGACAGTCTAATTGAACCGGAATTCAAAAATTCCAGAAGTGAACAATCACAAGTACTCTCCACATGTGGTTCCATGTTACTATGGGAACCCGTTCTTGTTGTAGGAACAGACTTTATTTTAAAATTATCAACAGTTTGTTGTAATAAAGTCACTTTCTGTGTAAGAATCGCAATTAGTTGAGTGAGGTTACCACTATTCAGTGCTTTATCCTCGTTGTTAATCATGGTAGGGGATCCTTCATTGAGCATATCACTCTGTAACCCTTCCATGGTCTATAAACAATACCAATGTTTGAAAATAACCCAAGCACCAAAAACAGTCAAGGCACACACCGTAATTATGACCAATACAACAACGGTGTAAAAAAAGGCACAACAAAACCAGGAAAAAACTATCCTTTTCCACCTGGCTGAAATGGTGCAGAAGTTAGAAGACAAAATAATGTACCAAACAGTAATTCAAATGACAGTCCCAACAGTTTATTCAGAAAATTCGGTCAAGCGCTTTCTTCCAGGAAGCCGGGACTTCATCAGAACCAATTAACTTTTTCAAAGACCCCCATTTAAAAAGTAAAATGCAACCAATCAAAATCACTTAACCCATACATGTGATAAAATTTAAAAGGCCACAAATAAATGTTTTAATTTAACCAAACAATAAAAATATGTATATAAAAAAGTTAAAAAATGTGTTAGATACATAACAACATTAGTTCAAAGTGCTGAAGGTCTATGCTTTATGGCATGATGGCTATATATTCATTAATACCAGGGGTGTGAGCAACATTTAATCGTGTTTGCCATTTCATTTCAGCATTTTCAAGTGTATTGGCCCAATCACCCACCCTAAAATCATTGTAAACAATTTCTAAAATGCCAAATAAAAACTTTGTGCAACATGGATTACTATTTAAATGTCTAAAAATGGCATTATTTGTGTTTTTCTGTCTAATGGCATATAGATGTTCATACATTCTTGTACGGAGTGTCCTTTCCGTTTTCCCTATGTAAAGTATGTGGTGAGAGAGAGGCTTCAGAAGGCAGTGAGGGATACCATCAGAATTAATGACAGACTCATGACAATCAGACTCCAGTGTAATGATAGGGCAGTATTCATAATCTTAGCAGGGTTATGATAGTGAGTAAAAGAGTGCATTCAGACAGCAGTTGCAGGACCTACTAGATAAAGCAGGGCAACATGAATTGGTATTGATAATTGGTGAGGACTGCCTGGGTCCACATAGGTGGGACAACAGGAATAAAGAAGGAGAAGCCATTCTAGACTTCTGTCTGGCAAATGGCTTGATAGTAGCCAACACATGGTTCAGAAAGATAGACAGTCACAAGATCACATACAAGAGTAGCCAACATGCAACTCAGGTAGACTTCCTCCTAGTACAGAAAAGGCACTGGGGTAGAATCCATGATTGCAAAGTCATCCCCACTGAAACAGTTGGCCCACAGCATAAACCACTAGTTGCCAAAAGCAGTGGTCACAGAAAGCTCTAAGGTCAACAGAGACCAGGCTGAAGACCTGGAAATTGACTAGAGAGAAAGTACAACAGTTCAAGAATTGCTCAGGGCTGTAGCACGGTACACCCTAAGAAGAGGAGAAAATAGGCGGAGTTGAATAAGAATGGCAGTCTAAAACAGCATGTATTAGGACTACAGAGAAGATATGTGGCCAAGCCAGGTATGAAATAAGGTACATAAGGAAAGCTGCTGGTGGAATGCAGAAGTCCATGAAGTCATCAAAAAAAGGAGTGCAGGAAGAAGTGGGAGATAGAAATGACTGACCAGGATAGGAAGGAATACTGGTTGACAAAGAAGCTAAGAAAGAAATTGCAATAGCAAAGAATAGGGCATCGGAGGCACTCTACCAACTTCTGGAAAGTGACTCAGTAAGGGGCACAAAGAAACTATATCAGGTTGCAAGCCAAAGACAGAAAGATAAAGAAAATAGTCAGACACCCTTCATAAGAGATGCCAGCAACAACCTGCTCACAGGTCATCAAAGGCAGATGGGAGGAGTATTTCCAGCAGCTTATGAATTAAGAAACTCCTCAGAAGCTGTACTGCCCCAGAAACAGCCTACAATGAGAGAAGAAGAGGAGCCCACCCTAGAAGAATTAAGAATGGCACTAAGGAAAATGAAGTCAGGGAAAGCAGCAGGCTCAAATGAGGTCACAGCAGATATGATAAAAGTGCTGGGTGAGATAGGGGAGAAATGGTTCATGAAGGTACTCATAGCAGTGTGGAGAGAAAGGCATCCCTGATGACTGGAGAATAAGCATACTCATGCCAGTGTACAAGAACACAACTGTGGGCAGCACAGAGGCATCAAACTCCTATCACATTGCATGAAAGTTCTGAAGAGGGTGACTGATAAATGGATATGCAGAGCAGTAGAATGTAAGATGGGAGATGAGCAGTATGGATTCAGATTAGGATGCAGCACAATTGACCTGGTGTTTGCAGTGAGACAGATACTTGAGAAGAAGCTAGAAATGAGGAGAGAGTCCAATTGGGCATTCCTAGACTTGGAGAAAGCATATGCATATGACAAGATCCCAAGAAAGCTGATCTGGGTAGTACTGCCATGGTTTGAAGTCCCAGAAACATTGGGAGAATTAGTGCAGGGTATGTACAAGGACCCAATGACTCAAATACGAACAGTGTTTGGCCTCAAAGAAGGGATACCAGTGGGAGTGGGTGTACACCAGGGTTCAGCTCTGAACCCACTGCTGTTCATACTGGTGATGGAGTACATTGGAAATCAGAAAAAGCTTAGACTAGTGATAGAAGGGAAGATAGTGGAATTGGTAAACAGCTTCAAGTAACTGGGAGGGGTGGTTGAGGGGAAGGGGAGTCTGAATGAAGAGGTCAAAGCTAGAATCAGAGGAGTTGCAGCCAATTGGCATAGAGTGTCCAGTGTAGTGTATGACAGAAGAATGCCAAAGAAGCTGAAAAGTAAGGTATACAAGCCAGTGGTGCGACCAGTACTACTATATGGTACAGATACCTGGGCAGTAAGGGCAGAATAGTTGAAAAAGCTAGAGGTGATAGAAATGAAGTGCCTGAGAAGGGTGGTAGGATGGTAGGATGTACACTGTGGGAAAGGCAAAGAAATGAGGACATAAGAGCAGAAGCCAAAGTAGCTCTGTTGCAGAAAAGATCAAAGAGAACAGATTACGGTGGTTTGGGCACATGTGTAGAAAAGCAGAAGACAATCAGGTGAGAAAGAATTGGGAAAGATAGGAAGAAGGTAAGAGGAAGCGAGGACATCCAGCAAAGAGGTGGATGGATTGTGTGAAAGAAGATCTGCGACAGTCAGGCATGAGTGATGAAGAAGGCAGGAGAGTGGCACTGAATCAAGAGAGATGGCAACAGTTAACATTACACCCCAAACCCCATGTAGAAAAAAAAATGGGGCAAAAGGGGGCTGATGATAATAATGACGTCTGTATTACATATCTGGGCTTAGAAGCTGAAATTATTATAAAAATGATTGTTTCTTTTACTGTCAAAGGTTCCTCCAAAATGTTTGTTCATAGGTTCATAGGTTCATACTAGGCTATCTGCCCAAGGGCATTTATAAGCCTAGCCCATAGTTATGTGGCTTTCGCCACCCCTTTAGTTTGAATAAAACTATGCCTATTATTTTGCTGTGCCTCTGTCAAGCAGTGACACTGAAGTAATCCCTGGGGTATATCTGCGATCTCCCATCCATTGGTCAAGATTCCTCTTGAACAAGGCCAGCGAGGTGCTCTGCCTCACATGTACTGGGATTTTGTTCCACAGCATAGGGAGTCTCTGGGTGATGAATCTGTCCCTCCAGCACGTTCTATTAATAACCGTGTCAAGGTTTAAGTCTCCGCCCTTGTGGTTCTGAAGGATCTAGATTTTTGAGGTGAAGCATATTCATCAAATCTGGGTTTGACATGGCCTTATATGTCAGGCACAGGTCACCTCTGAGCAGCGGTATGAGACTGAATAGAGCTGGAGTTCTTTCAGTCGGGCAGCATAAGACATATTTTTGAGACCCTTTATCCTTTTGGTGAGGAACTTTTGGGGCCTTTCCAGCTGCTGCAGGTGTCGGGTCAGATACATTCGAATGGGGCATTGTACTCAATCATAGGTCTAATGAGTGATGAGTACAGGGGGACGATGACCTCCCTTGATCTAGATGTGAATCCCTTCATGATCAGGTGGGCAATGTAGAAGGTTTTCCTAACTACTTTAGCAACATGAGTGTCAAACGAAAGGCTACTGTCAACCTGGGTCCCCAGATCCCTGATGACTTCTTCTGTGCTCAGTGGATTGCCACCTATATGGTAGCTAGGGGTAACCTTGATTTTCCCGAAGGGTATGACTATGCATTTCATGGCATTTAACTTTAGGCCATGGCTCTGGCACCAGTTATCCATTTCTGTGAGGCCCTTCTGAAGGATATCTGTGTCAGATGTGTTTTCGACTATGGCCCAGTTTGCAGTCATCTGCAAACTTTGTCAGCCATAACCCTCCTGTGTTTGCTTGTACTTCAGAAAAGTAGATGCCGAACAAGAGTGGACCCAGGACTGAGCCCTGTGGGACACCACTTGTGACAGGCTTTGAGTCTGACATGGCTCCAGCAACTCTGACCCTGTGGGTTCTGTCACTTAGCCAGTTTGCAACCCATCTTGTGATGTATGGGTTTACATTCAAGCTGATGAGTTTTTCGATGATACCTGAGTGGGGTATTGTGTCGAAGGCCTTTGCCAGGTCGAGGTAGGCTGTATGGACTGCCTTTCCCTCATCAATGGCCTTGGTGACTGTCTCGAAAAAGTCAACTAAGTTTAAAAGGCATGATCTGCCTTTGACAAAGCCAAACTGGGTTGGATCCAAAGTCTGCAAGTTCCCTATGTCTTTATTTATGAGTTCCATTATGATCCTCTCCATGGCTTTGCAGATAAGGCTTGTCAAGCTAATGGGACGGTAAAGATTGTCAGTAAAGATTTAGGTTTTCTTTCTCCTGGAGGCTTTAACCCCTTTACCCCTTCACTAGAAGCCTTTGAATGCTGTATCTGTATCAGTCAGAGAATGAAGAGAATTATTTCTTCTCCATTATCATCCTCTTTCCGTCTATGTTTTTCAGTTTTACAGACATTTCAAATGGACTTCCCTGAGTTTTGCTAAGGTCGCTACCTGCCCTATACTTGAATGATCTTCTCTTTTGCCTTATCCTTCCCTTTTGTTTGTGACATGTTCTGTAAAGAAAAGCTTTCAAGGTCTTCTGTTTCTTTATTGGTATTTTTAATTTAGCGTAGTGTTAAAACTGCAATTAAAAAAAACAACAATAGGGAGAAAAAGCACTGCAAACTGAAATATTTGCTGAATTTGTTATAAGAGGAAACTGTTGGCCAATAATTCAGAAAGAAAACACATTTTCCAAACTGGGTGAAAAAAGAATAAAACATATATATACTTACCAGTTGTAGATTAGACACGATAAAAAAAAAGAAAGAAAAACACCATCAGTAAAGTACACCAAGTAGTAGAAAATAAATGTAATAAACAAAAAAGACACTACTATAACAGAACTCCAAACTTAAAAACATGTAATATTGTTCTTCATTTCCATCATTACAAATTAACGACTTCATCAGAACAAAGTTTAAAACTAGAACATTTGTATAAATAAAGGAAAAGTGAAATCACATGACACACATTAATCTAATAACACCACAAAATATATCAACAGCACAGTTCATTAATTCAGGAGACATTGCTCTGCGGATAATTTATTTTACCAGATCAAAGCATTTATGAACACAATGATGTTATCTTAAAAAGGAGGACTGAAAATTAACTTTTTAAGCGTTTTCTGATGTGCTTAAAAACAAATCCTTTTTTTGTTATTGATGTTGTTAACATTAACTTAAGAAGAGGAGGTGACTGGGAAGCACTTTTAGAAATAGTAAAAGCTGACCGACGGCTAAGGTTAAATGCCACAGCCTGTAATGACAGCATTTCCATTCAGGCTTTTCTTAAGTTAAAGTCTTGTAAGGAAAATCAACCACATACAAATTAATGTTCCTTAATTAATGAATTGTGTATTTGCACTGAAGGGTTGCTACATTTTGTGGAGCTGTTTGTCTAATGTGTGTCATGTGATTTCATTTTCCCTTTATTTATATGAATATTATTATGTTAAACTTTGTTCTGATGAAATCGATTTTCAATGATGAAAGTGCTAAACCATATTAAAAGTTTCAAACTCCTGACTTCAGTCAATAGTATCATATTTTTTTACTCATTAGACACAATTAGACAAAATGATTAGAACAAAACTAATCATTATTAGAAAATGCCAACAGGGGATTAGCAGTTTCAAAGCAGTGACAACTGGAAATGAGACCGCATGTTGTTGTGCTGCACCTCAGTGGTGAGATCTCTGCCTTGGCATTCCAGATGCCCACTCTATCTGTACAGAGCTTCATATCCCCTTATATATGTTTTTCCAGTTGCTATGGATTTCTCACAAGTACCCATAGTTTGACTGGCTATCCTAACCTGTGGATATTTATTTCTTTCACACTTTCTCTTGTCACAGGCCCATGGCTGAAAAGGACCTGAGACAGACCTGTTCACTTACTCAATTAAAATATGTAGTACTGATGCCAGTGAAGCAGTGAGAGGGTGCATGATTATAGGCCTGATGGGCCTGTATCTGAAAATTATAAGGAGCCTATTTATTTATTTATGTAGTATGAAAGCAGCACAGAGTTTCAGACTAATTTGGGCATAGAAGCTGCAGGGCCTATTTTAGACATTTGGGCCTGGAGATACAGCTTCATCAGCTCCCTTGTTAAATCAACCCTAAGGGTGAGACAGATGCAAACCAAAGATTGAATGAATGAATGAGTGAGTAGTAGCCAGGCATAATTGCTAATATTTATCTGAGGAAACTTTTATAGCATCTTTCACTACAAACACTATACAAAAACATTAAAAGTGTGCAACTGTCTAAGCTGCAGCATACAACAAAGTTTTCTAAATAGAATACTTGGAGGGAAAGTTATTCATGTGCAAGTGTTTTTTATGGTCATACAGGGCAATTAATGAAAATAATGTATACATTTCTTAAGTGTAGAGGGCAGTATTTGGTGAGCTTTGAACTTTATTAATTGCTAAGTGCAGGTGAGAGTGACACAGTGTGAGTCTTTGACTATAATTTGGGCTTCACATGCTTGACTGTTTCCTGCAGGATGCCTTGACGCAGTATAAGATCGCACTGAGCTCTGCTGCTTTCCATTCTGGTCACTGTTTCTGGTCTCTTTTAAGAAACATTTTACCAAATTCAGCATTGCAGAAAAGAAGCCTGAATGTTACACCGAATGAATGTAATGCGTTTCTTTGCTTACATGGTTTATTGACAGCTGCTGTATACAAGAGCTTTAGAAATAGCACCAAGAAGAAAAATCTTAAAGTGACTGAAGAGCTCAGAAACAGAAGATGTGCACTTGATGTTTTCAGCCATTCAGACCTTACTGAAGACTAAGATGGAAAATAAATCACAATCAGTGCTTTCAGAGAGGTTTTAAAGGAAATAATAATGAGAAGAATCAATATATTTTCAGCTGTTTCTAAGTTCAGAAAGGCAAGCTTAGTCACATATTTTTATACTTTTGTATCTGATTTTCTATTAGCAACTGCAGCATAGTTAGAAGGTATCACCCACTTAAGCAAAATCAGCAGCTATGTAGGTCCAATAAAACAGAAACTATCTTAAGCCAGCATTTCCTCATTTAGATTCATAGGTAAGCATACCTCTCAACTGTCCAGATTTTTGCAGAATGTCCATATTTTTGCCTCATATTTTTGGTTCATTCCTCATAAAATGGTTGGTTTTCTAGCAAATCAATGAGGATTGAAGTCACTAAATAATGACATACATTTGAGTTTCAGACTTCATATCCTTCAGAAAATGAAAGGTAACACAAATCCTGGTATTATAATAACTTTTTATGTTTATAAGAGCAATATTTAAAATCTGTCCCTATTTTTGGGCCTTTGTCCTCGCACTGTTTTAAGCTTTGTATAGATTTCTTGCTGTAAGAGGATGAGAGGTATGTAGGTAAGTATGAAGCTAGCTGCCCTTACAGGCCATCTTAACCCTAGTTATTGTCACTTTTGATGCTTGAATTAACCTATCTCATTTGGTGTTAGATTGGTCTTACCCATCTCATGGTCAATAATGATATATTACCCCTACTGAGAATAATTGGGATGCATGGGATAAAGCAATTAGGAGCTGCCTCTGTCCATTAGTAGAAGAGGGGCAGTCCTGAGGTAAATTTTCAAATTTGGCACGATCAGCAGTTCAAAGTAGTGAGTATTTACTTTTTGAAATGTACTTTTTAAGGTTAAAAACAAAATCCTATCACTAATATTATCCATTGAAGCTGCTCTGTCAGAGTCTAAAGCAGTCATTAAAGTATTCTTTTACGAGATAACCAATATAGGGAAAGCAGTCACCATCAAACTGCATCTGGAATGGAAAATGCAGACTGCATGTGAAACAGCTGGTTCAAATTACTTACTGCTATACATGTTTATGTATTAAAAAAACATGACTACACTTAATATTCTGATGTAAAGAATATTAACAGATGTGGGTCTTATCAACAAAATGAAGTAATTCATGCTAATGCATCAAACAGCACTGTGAACAATTAGAAAGAGCTTGTTGCAAACCCTGACACATGACAGTTATATTTCACCCATGACTAGCTGCCTGCAATTCATTATGAGACAGTATTTCAAAATGTAGTTACTAAGAATGTGACACAAAGTGAAGGGGGTAGATGCAGGACAGATATAAGGGTGAATATTGTTTTTGTCAAGTTTATGAGATAATATACAAAATATGCAATTAGCTGAATTATTTAGCTTAGTTATCAACAAAAGTTAATTGACTCAGGAGAGCCATAGTGACATATAAAGAACAGTTTTAATATTTTCCTAGGACTCTTACAGGACATCACATTGAGTAGTAACAGTCCTTTATTTGTTTTATATAATAAAATGAATAATCATAAATAGTTCAGAGAAGACATTATGCCATTAAAATCATCATAGGATCATAAAATGTACAAGGCATCTGGGCCATGTAATCATTTCTGCCTTGCCAGGACCCACCCTTAGACCTTACCTCCTGGGGTGAATTTATGAATACCCCCATCCAAATTTCCTACTCCTTGTCAAAGGAAGATAGTGTGTCAAACTGCAAGATCTGGACAGGAAGTTTGTTCCAGAGAAGCATAGTCATTGCCTGACAAATCTCTCTCTCCATCATGATTTGTTTATTTTTCAAAACATGTTCATATTATTGGTTCTAGTGTTTATGGGATTGTTTGATTTGTGGAGAAAAAAGAGGATTTCTAGATCTCTAACTGTCTAAAAGTCAAGGCACATCTCACCCCCAATAAGTCTGTAGGACATCAAATAGAGGGACAATGCTTCCAACCTCTCTTGATAGCTCAGGTCCATATTCTTTTTTGTCAGGAACCTTTGGGGTCTCTTTTAATTGCCTCATATGTACAGTAAGATACAGCTGAAAATGATGGACCTAATCAATGCAGAAAATAGAGGGGGGGGGGTCAACATTTCTTTGGACCTAGAGGAAATGTCCTTAGTAATCAGCTGTACCAGCTAGAAAGATTTCCTGAACACTGTTGCAACATGATGGTCAAAGGAGAGAGAAAGAGTGTGTTATCGTCCCATGTTCCAAGGTCACGTCACAATATTTTCATTTTCTAATGGGGTATTTTCTATTTTAATGGGGTATTTCCTATTCTAATGGGATATTTCCTATTCTAATGGGGTATTTTCTATTCTAATGGGGTATTTCCTATACTATAAGGGGGTGAAGATGATGTTTGTCAGATGTAACAGCACAGCATTTTTTTAACTTTTAGATTTAGCCAATTGTCAGTGCACCAGATACTTACATGTGTAAATTAACTTTGCAGCTTCTGCATATCAGAAGGGGATTCAAGTGTAACATCCAGTTTACAATTATTGTCAAACTTGATTAACCAGAGTCCCTGATTTTTTATTTGAAGATCAGAGAAGTATATACCTAAAAGCAAAGGTTTTAGTACGGTACCCCGTGGTACCATGGTAGATACATTCATGCTTTCTGAGACCACATCTGGCACCTTCACAGTGGGGGTTCTGTCCTTCAGCCAATTGGCTATCTATCTAATTACAGAATGACCACTGTCTATAGCTTCTGTTACCCAGTCAAACAATTTACCAGATTCATTAGACAGGTACTACCCTTAACAAGTCTTATAAGATATCTTATACTGTAGTTTATTTAGTCTATTATGAGCTGTTCCATGGCCTTGTAGATGAGGCTTGTCAGGTTGATGGGGTTGTAATTTCCAGGGTCCATTGTAAAATGAGGCATCACAACATCTGTGTACCATATCGCTGGGACCATTACAGTGGATAAGTTCAGGTTGAATAGCTGTAGGAGCAGGTCCACCAGTGCATGTTAAGCCTGGTATGTTATCAGTTCCCATAAAGCATGTACTTTTTATTTTGGAAAATACTTTTAAGAAGTGTTCTTTTCCGATAATAGGAGATTTTACCTCCTTAGGTACATGTGAGTTGGTATTGATGTCTCTGGGGTGAAGTTAGTACTCAATTTGTTTCCCAGTATATTTGTGATATTCACAGGATCAAAGTATGTAGTGCCATTCATGAGTTTAGAGCACTGGTGGGTGATATTTCATAACTACCTGACATAACAAAAGAAATGCAGTATTTTTACGGCAGATTGCAGTCCCTGTTTGGGTCCTTGGTTCCAGTCCTACTCTCATTCCTGTAGAATCTTCTACATAGGTTGTCTGATGATTCTCTAGTACTTCTTGATAGCCCGTATCATTCCCAGAGAAATGCCCTGTATACCTGAAAATGACCTCCTCTTAGATACCAGTAAGGGGCACTGTACAAGCTCAGATATTTTAATCTTTCATAATTACTTAAATTTTCACATCCATCAATGCCCTTGGCCTATTTCCACTAAACTCTTTCCAGTTTACTCATGCTTGTTTTCTTATAAGGTTTCCATATTGTTAGTCCATACTCAAGTTTTAGGTCTTATGTAATTAACAAACAATGACTTCATCATTTCTGATTTCCTAGACTTTATAAATATTTTTATACAACCTATAGTTCTAAAACTATCATTACCCAATGTGTTGATATTATTAAAAAAAATAAAAGCTGGATCTACCCATATGACAAGGTCCTTAAATTAATCTACAGTTTCAATTACCATCTGCAATAGTAAGTATTCATGTTTTGTTGAATTTGCCAAGTTGCCATACCACCATCTAAGCAAATCTGTCACATTTTTGATATAGTTCTGTAGTTCAAATAAAGATGAGTTACATATTTCCTAACATGTTTTGTACATTTTTCTGCATTTTGCAACCCTGCTGCATCATCACTGAATATAAAAACACAATTACAGGTGTTATACTTGTTCTATACATTCCATAGCTTTGTTGCATTTGTACTAAAGCAATGGATGCTTTATATACAATCTTACACGTCTTTCTCCCATCCAAATGTGTATCAAGTTTTCTTAGCCTGTGCTGATAAATCTTGAGTTGAGGGTGCACCAACTGAGTACACTTCCCAGCCTCTCAACAAAACATCTGCATTTGGATTGCTATTCCCCATTCCTAAGCTGTGTTGTCATGTTGTAGAACTGTAGTACCAAGCCCCACTGGAGTGGCTCAATCATTTTGATGACAGGCCTTGTGTAACCACTTTAAAGGGTTGTGATCTAGGACCACATTAAATTTTCTGACATACAGATAGAACTAAAGCTTTGGGAAACTCAAACTATGGCAGATACTTCTGTCTATGGCTCCATAGGACTCCTCCCTGGGCTGAAGTGTATAGCTAAGATACAGTGTGGGGCTCTCTTTTCCCTTTAATGAAACACAAGTATAGCCCCCAAACCATGGTTTAAAGCATCTACCTGCACAATAAACTCTTAATTGTAGACAGGGCTTGCTAGTAAAGGAGATACACTCAAGTTTTATTTTCATTAATTTTATCCTGAATGTAGCACACAGCCTACCTTGCTTTATAACTTGATATGTTTGTGCTTATGGGCAGCCATTAGTCTTGATATTTTTAATTTCATAATGCTTCCTTAATAGAGGTAGAGATCCCTATGATCAGCATATGGTGTGTTTAATTCTTTATTTGCTTTGGCATTTGTTATATTGCAATTTACTATCCCAATTTAAAGGTCTGGTAGAAATCACTCTGAGTACCATGCTGAGGTTACGTGGATGGTGTTTGTTTTGAAGCATGCAGCTGTACCATCTGCACAAAATGATTTATATGCCATTTATCATCATCATCATCTTCTTTCGGCTGTTCCCATTAGGGGTTGCCACAGCGGATAATCTGTTTCCATTTTTTCCTGTCCTCTGCATCTTGCTCTGTCACACCAACCACGTGCATGTCCTCTCTCACCACATCCATAAACCTTATCATAGGCCTTCCTTTTTCCTGTTACCTGGTACCTTCATCCTTAGCATCTTTTTCCCAATATACTCAGCATCCCTCCTCAGCACATGTCCAAACCAACGTAATCTAGCCTCTCTGGCTTTGTCTCCAAACCTTCCAACCTGGGCTGACCCTCTACTATACTTATTCCTAATCCTGTCCACCCTCGTCAAACCCAGTGCAAATCTTAACATCTTTTAACTCTGCCACATCCAGCTCTAAGTCCTGCCTTTTTGTCAATGCCACTGTCTCCAACCCATATAACATAGCTGGTCTCACTACCCTCTTGTAGACCTTCCCTTTAGCTCTTACTGGTATTCGTCTGTCGCAAATCACTCCTGACACTCTTCTCCACCCACTCCACCCTGCCTGTACTCTCTTCTTCACCTCTCCTCCACACTCAGCATTACTCTGAACTATTGATCCCAAGTATTTAAACTCATCCACCTTTGCCACCTCTACTCCTTGCATCCTCACCATTCCTCTATCCTCCATCTCATTCACACACATATATTCTGTCTTAGTCCTGCTGACCTTCATTCCTCTTCTCTCTAGAGCATATCTCCATCTCTCTAGAGTCTCCTCCACCTGTGCCTTACTCTCACTACAGATCACAATGTCATCTGCAAACATCATAGTCCACAGGGACTCTTGTCTGATCTCGTCTGTCAACCTGTCCATCACCATTGCAAATAAGAAAGGGCTCAGAGCTGATCCTTGATGTAATCCCAACTCCACCTTAAACGCATCCGTCACTCCCACCGCAGACCTCACCGCTGTCACACTACCCTCATTCATATCCTGTACCACTCTTGCATACTTCTCTGACACTCCCAACTTCCTCATAGAATACCACAACTCCTCTGTATGCACCCTGTCATATGCTTTCTCTAAGTCTACAAAAACACAATGCAACTCCTTCTGACCTTCTCTGTACTTCTCCATCAACACTCTTAGGGTAAACATCGCATCTGTAGTGTTCTTTCCCGGCATGAAACCATACTGATGATCACTAATCATCATGTCCCTTCTTAACCTAGCTTCCACTACTCTTTCCCATAACTTCATGCTGTGACTGATCAATTTAATCCCTCTGTAGTTACTACAGCTCTGCACATCACCCTTATTCTTAGAAATCTGTATCAAAACACTTTTTCTCCATTCCTCAGGCATCCTCTCACTTTCCAAAATTTCATTAAACAATCTGGTTAAAAACTCCACTGCCATTTCACCTAAACACCTCCATGCTTCCACAGGTATGTCATCTGGACCAACAGCTATTCCATTCTTAATCCTCTTGATAGCTATCCTTACTTCCTCCTTGCTAATCCATTGCACTTCATGATTCACTATCCCCACATCATCCAACCTTCTCTCCCTCTCATTCTCTTCATTCATCAACCCCTCAAAGAACTCTTGCCATCTGCTCAACACACTCTCCTCACTTGTAAGTATGTTTCCCTCATTATCCTTTATCACCTTTACCTGCTGCACATCTTTCCTAGCTCGGTCCCTCTGTCTAGCCAATCGGTACAGGTCCTTTTCTCCCTCCTTAGTGTCCAACCTTTCATACAACTCTTCATAAGCCTTATCCTTAGCCTTTGCCACCTCTCTCTTTGCCATGCACCTCATCTCCTTATACATCTGTCTACTTTCTTCATCTTTCTGACAATCCCACTTCTTTTTTGCCAACCTCTTTCTCTATATACTCTCCTGCACTTCCTCATTCCACCACCATGTATCCTTGTCATCCTTCCTCTGTCCAGATGTCATACCAAGCACCTTTCTATCCATCTCCCTTACTAGCTCTGCTGTAGTATGCCATTTATAAGTAGAGCTTACTAATGAACAATATTCACAGAAGGAACAAAAGCATATTCTCATGATCTCAGGCTTGACAGAAAGGCTTTTAGTAGTAGCTTTATCTGCTTTGCTATTGATATGTTCTCTCTCTCTCTCTCTCTCTCTCTCACACACACACACACACACACACACACACACACACACACACACACACACACACACTTTTTTGACTAATTGGTAATACACTGAAGAAGCAGGTCTGGCAGTTAAATGTGGTACAATGAAGTTATACAGAAGCAGTAAAAAATAAGCTTATGAAACCAAAATATGTGCACTATTGTGGTTGAAGTAATTATCTTAACACCTCTGAACCTTCATAAACTGGGTTTTCTCTGACTCTAGGAAGGAATGATAGAGCTTCAAGGGAAGAAAAGTTTAGTGCTGCTTATACCAAGTCTGCTTGCATTGTTAGTAGAATAACAGGTAGAATACTGTGTCTATATCATAACATCAAAGACGCAAAATGCTGAATGCTCACAACAGTGAAAATGCAGAAACTCGAATTTGGTATTGTGTGGGGCTGTGTACCCCACCCCGCTAAATATATATTCCAACTCTGAGATTGCACTACAGTGAGGAATGGGCAGATATCCCAATTTTCACTCTACTACAATGTCAAAAATGGACCTTTGACATTTCGGCACTTTCACTGTTGTACAGTTTGACATTTTGACTTTTTGATAACATAATATAGATCCAGAATACTTGCTTTTGATGCAGAAGGCTGTGGGTTCTACAGTGCATCAGTATGTAGAAGCATTGCTGATACTGTACTGTGTTGTACTTTTAAAGGGGGTGGATACTACAGACCTGAGAATGTCCTATTTGGTGGTGATAACTAGTAACTATGAACCTGTTATCAGTTTGCCATCCATATCCATTCCCTACTGCAATATTACTGGCTTATCATTTTTTAATGTAACATAGACAATTTATTCCTCAAGAGCAACAGGCACTTTATTTGTAGATGAAATAATGAAATATAAAGTAGTTTGCTAGCAGCAACATCCTCGTAAGTTACAGATCTCTTTAATGTGGAATTATTTAAATGACTTTTACTTCTGCAGAGATTGTGCATATTTACTGATACTGGTGGATTGTAGAAGTTTGAGTAGACTTTTATGATGGAAATGTTCTGAATTGGATTTGGCCAGTTTTGTCATTATTGGGTCATGCATTTTGTTTCATTGTTTACTGGAAAAATGTTCAAAACAATAAATTTAAAACACCATGTAACAGCTGTACTGTATTATACAAGGAATGTAATTTAATACAATCAGGAAGGTGTATCAAAGATCACATGTATGCTTTGTGTGCAAGAGGCCTATGATTTGAAAACAGCCCAAAGGTAATCTTTATCTGCCACTGGCCAGATGCATTTTCTTTGAATGTGGGTTTTAAATCTGTTTCAATAAATGTGAGTTTCAAGGGCAGAGAAGTTTTAATGCTAAGTCTATTTTCATTGTGAGACTGCATTGCTTTGTTTAGCAGATGTCTATTAGTGTTTGTGCTGTAAAATGTAAAACAAAACTTTTAAATGAAATTCAAATCATTGTAGAAGTAAAGCAGTATGCACATTACATTGTTTATGGTAACCAAGTAATGGGACATAGGAATGGCTGCACGGGGGAGGGCTGCATATGAAGAGGCCCTATTCAACCATGATTTTGTGAGGGGGAAGGGCAGCAAACTCAAAGACAGCCCCGGGTGGCACAAACTGTAGCTACACCACTGATCAGTTGGACATGGAGAATGACTTTTGGAGGTCCTAGCAAACTATAATATTCTTTTGCTAAGATTAGAATATCACCTATCATTGAATGCCCTACTTTTTCCATAAAACCCACATACTGCAAGTCACAAAAAAATACAAAATCCTAAGGTTCATCTTCTCCCTTCCCAGTGAACATCATTGCTACACATTTAAAAATAATGGTTACCATTTACTACAGGGTCTGGGTCTGGTGCCATATTTTGGTTGTCTGTTCTTCAGTTTGCATTTGAAAGTTGATATCCCACAATTCCACTGGAGTGGGTGGGGTTACCTAATTATGTATGCAACATTTATGTTAATCAGTGTACAGATTTGTACCAATTTTTCATGGACCTTTGTCCAGATTTTTGATGTTTCTAGGTTGACAGGTATGTCTGTACAGTAAAACATTTATACCCTGACAATACTGGTTTCTAGTCATTGCTCTTTAACCATGTTTCACAAACAATAACATCAATCTTGTGGGAATGTGGCAAATTTTCCAATAAAAAAATTATCATTAATGCTCCTAGCATTAACAACTATCAGATATGCATCAAATGTTGCTATCTGCAAACTGTTAAATTTTCAACATGGCAAAAATTATGCATTGTGTTTGCAAATATTGCAAAATATCTGCTGCAAAAATTCTTTTCCCTGATCTTGAGAAATGCACATCATCCTGTCTGAACTGGTGTACCCAAAATTAGGCTTGGATGCTCTACACATTTCCTGTTTTTAAAGTGGGACATTTTTTCATATAGGTATTTATCCAAAAAAACTTTTAATTTATGGTGAGCTGACTCTCCCCTGTATATTTAATTTGTGAAAAATACATCCTAACACCAGTACAAGCTATACTATTTATGAGAGCTGCAAGTTCCCTACTAACAGTCAGAGAGTCCTTGCAGAAAAGATCATCTGTACTGACATGAATAAAAACACATCCATAATTCCTTACATTAAGGCCTTCTAAGGCTTGTTTTACATTCACTTCTTTTGGTACAGGCAAGCATAGCACTATTTGATGTTCATTATATTCTCTGCAAATATTAGTATCAGTTCCTCTAATAATTGAAACTCCAACAACAAGAATATCTTCTCTGATCAGATCTGAAGGATCTTCAACTTCTAATTCAGTAATATATGGTCTATCAATTGTTACAAAGGAATGAACTTCATATCCATTAGTCTTATTAATCCCACTGTTTTCAGTGTGTATTATATTTGCAAGCATACAATTCTCATCCAGCTGACTTTATACATCCATAGCTTGAGCCATGTTGTCAACGTCTGTCTTTCTCATCTTTTTTCTTACTGTAATATTCTTCAAATCTTCTATGTTCAGTTTTGATTTCTTCTTTTTTACCTGCCCTTTGCCTCTTTTTCTACCTTCTCTTTTGGAAAAAAATCCTGCCTTTTTTGTGTAAACTGAAGATTTTCTGATTGGAAAAAATGTTACCATTCCCTGTAATCTGTATGTTACTCAACAAATCAGTGTCCTTTTTTAGTATGTATTCTCTTTACAGACATTTATCAGTTTCTTTTTCTTCCTTGTTTTTTGTTGTGAACTTTTTCCTTTCTTTCTTTTTTTATTTCCTTCTAAACACTCAGAATCCTCATATTGCTGAATACTTCTATCCAGAGCCATCCTCTTGTTTCATAGGGATTGAGTGATCTTTACAGACAATAGACACATACTTTCCTAAATGTAGTCTATTTGTACTTTGCCTAACTTTATCAAACAAACAAAAAACACTAACCACTGAAGACTGCAGTGTTAAAACAATGATTGAAGATTAAACACAAACACTGCAATATCACCACAAAGAGAGCGTAGAATGTGTGTTTAGCAGATAAAATCAAAATAAAACCAGTACAGTTTAATAAAGAACAGATAAAATCCTTCAAACAACTGGATGTAAATCCTCACAAACTGTGTTTGCGCTTGTTTTCCCCTTTCCTATAACTAGTCTAGTCCAGATACAAATTTGCTGTGTCCAAGACTGTTTGTAAGCTTCTGAGCCCCCCAAGCCTTCTAGCTTATCAGTGGGAGTGGTAAGCACTAGGTAGCCTATCTATCGCAAGAAAAGTGGTTCCTGGCCCAGAAATTGTAGTTTATTGGCCATTTGGACAGTTTTTCCATCTCTTTCAACTTTCCTGTTTAAAAGCCTGTGTTTGCACTTGTTTCCCACCTTTCCTGTAACTAGTCTAGTCCAGATACAGATTTGCTGTATCCAGGACTGTTTGTAAGCTTCTGAGCGGTGCCAGAGTCTGCTCTTCAATTTTTCCCTTAGCTCTACTAGTTCTCTCCTCTCCTGCAATTATACTAGCTTATTAGTCTAGCACTTTACCAGACTTCTTGTAGCAATTATTGTAGCACACAAAAGTGCTCCCAGCACTAAATGTTCTACAAGGAAACAGATCCAGTACTTATTATCAATGCTCACCCCTCCAGGCATGTCTAAGGTCAGTTTCCTGTGCTTTCCCCTATTAACCTGGTGAACTTAGGCATCCTGAGGCAATGTAGCAACTGCCTCATGTACACCGACAACCCTCTCCTCTTACACTTTCCAACACTCAGACTTGCGAGAGATGTACTTATATATCCATATTGGAAGCCACACACTCTCCAGTCAAGACCAGAATAGCTGGTCAAGAGGAGAAAGTCAACACTTGCACCACACCACATGGAATACATAGCCCTCCAGAACACACACACCAGCACTGCCTTTACATAAAAACACAAACCACACACCCACCTTTGCGGAGTCTCTCAATAAAAATTTACCCAAGCAGCAGAGACCTCCAAGGCAGAAACACACTTGACCACCACAACACAACACTAATAATGAGAACATAACTCTCCTAAACAGTGTGCCACTCAACCAAAGCCTCTAAGGCAAAACAGCATGCCCAACACACTAGTCATAGGTGACCCAATAGTGAGGCACACTGATGACCCACTCACTAGGTCAAATAAGGAGAAAGCAACAGTCAGCTGTCTGTCAGGTACCAGGATCCACCACATAAGCACAAACTCAGGTCCCTCAACAACAGGTACAAATATGACTCTGCCATTGTACATGTGGGTGTGAATGACCTGAGATGTACCTCCCTGGACTACATGGAAAGAGACATGGGGGAGCTCTCGGATTTGTAGCCCAGGTGTGTATCCTAGCCCTGAGCAGTATCCTACCATCACCCAGAATGATACCACAGTACAAGCAGAAAATTATTGATTTCAACAATTGGCTAAGTTTCTGGTGTCATTCTAAGGGGATCTAGTATCTGTCTGCCTGGGATGACATGATTGACAGACCTCGATGCTTTGACAGAGATGGCCTGCATCTGTCACCCCTGGGCTTCCGGATACTTGATAAGGCTCTTGCCACCCCTATAGTGCCTTTTTTACGTGGTGTTCCAAAGACCAAATTACCATTGTAACAGCTACAAACAAATGCAATCTGAGGGCCATGTTGCTCAATGCTAGAAGTCTAATTCTCAAAATGCAATCACTTGAAGCACTCCTTAAAATGGAGAACATCGACATTTGTGCTGTAACAGAGACCTGGTTCAAGGCAGCAGAAATCACTCCTGCACTACCAGGCTATACCTCATGCCACACCTTTCGGCCGCAGAACTTGGACTGAAGCTCCAAAGGCGGTGCTGTTTCCATATTCATAAAGGATGCACACACCTCCAGACTGGTAGCCCAACATAATGCATCAGAGATACTTCAGGTGCAGCTAACACTGGGTAAGACAGCAATTCTGGTTGTAGCCTGCTATAGGTTCCCAACCATGTCCCAAGACTCGCACTCCACACTCCTAAGCACCTTGGAGAATATTAGGGTCCAACCTAACACTCTCTTACTAGGTTACTTCAACTACCCCTTCATTAACTGGGTAAACTACTCATGTACCAATAGACATGCCCAATGTTTCATGGAGTTCATTAATTCCAATGCCCTGGACCAGCTCGTTCTTACCCCCACTAGAGGTAGCAACATCCTTGACCTGGTCATTACTAACACAGGTGACCGTTGCTCTACACCAATAGTCAGTTCCTCCTTGGTTAGAGTCGACCACAAACTAATCACCTTGGAAATCAACATACCTATCACCTCCCAGACCCCCCCACCCCTACAAAGGTAACCACCATGAAAAACTTCTCCAAAGCTAACTTTGGACTCTTAAAAACAGGTGGCTAACTTCATGGCACCCATGCAAATGGAGAATAGTTGCATGACAGCAGAATCATACACCAATGCACTGTATGAACACATACAAAAATGCATGGATCTCGCCATACCCAATAAAATCAAGATGCACTCCTCCAAAAAAAGAAAGCCAATCTGGTGGTCCCCTGCCATAAACAAACTCTACAACAGAAGGAGGAAACTGATGCGGAATAAGATGAAGTCCCAAGACTGGAAAAATTCCCATATCAGCCTCAACAAAAAATTGAGATCCTCATCAAATCCTCTAAAGCTAGCTATGAAAACAGAATTGCAGCAGATAGTAAAGACAACTACAAGGCCTTCTATACTTATGTAAAGAAGCTCCATGGCAATACCCAGATTTGCTCTGAGCTACTGCACAGTGGTACATCCTATACTGAGCCAACAGATATTGCCAGTATACTGGCCGACAGATTCAGTGCCAACCTTACCCCTCTCTCCTCCCCAAAGGACCAGTCACAATACCAGTAGATTGCCAGACACCCGGTATTACTGCTGCACAGGTTCAAACAGCACTGTCCAAGGCCAAGAATACATCCTCTATGGGACCTGATAATATCCCTGATTGTGTTCAACATGAACTACAGAGTGAACTGGCACCTCACCTGTGTGCCCTGTTCAATCACAGCCTCACCTCAGGATTTGTCCCTACCGAATGGTGCACTGCTACAGTCATACCTCTCCACAAAGGAGGAGTGATTATAGGCCCTGGGAACTATCTCCCCATTAGCCTAATGAGTCTGATATGCAAAGCTATGGAATGCATCATCATGGACCAAATAAACAAGGATATAGGCAATCTCCAAACACTGCATTCCTCACAGTTTGGTTTTGTGAAGGGTTGATCATGCCTGCTCAACTTGGTTGACTTCCTTGAGTCAGTTACCAGAGCTGTGGATGAAAGCAAGGTGGTTCATACAGCCTATCTTGATCTGACTAAGGCTTTTGATACCATCCCCCATTCGGAATCATAGAAAAACTCACTAAGCTTGGCATCAACCCCTGTATCACTAGGTGGGTTGCAAACTGGCTCACTGATAGAACCCACAGTGTGAAAGTAGCTGACTCCAAGTCAGACTGCCGACTAGTCATGAGTGAAGTCCCACAAGGTTTGGTCCTGGGTTCTCTCCTGTTTGGTATCTACTTCTCTGAAGCCCAGTCCAACACGAAGGGACTCTGGCTGACAAAGTTCATAGACGATTGCAAGTTGGGAGCTATTATTAACTCCCCAAGTGATGTTGAAATCCTACAAAATGGCCTCACTAAGACCACTGACTAGTGTCAGAACCATGGGCTTAAGCTCAATGCCAAATAATGTGTCGTCATCCCCTTTGGGAAAAACCCAGTTCCAATGAATTACCACATTGATGGTAGTCCACTGAACACAAAAGGCATTATAAGAGATGTGGGAAAACAGGTTGAAAGCAACCTCTCTTTTTATCACTACATTGCCACTGTGGTCAGAAAGTCCTTCTATGTGGAACATCTCATTACTAAGGGTTTTGGATCCAGGAAGAAAGAGGTCATTGTCTCCCTCTATTCTTCCCTCATTAGGCCAATCATTGAGTACAATGCCACATTTGGCATGCACCTCACTAAACACTTGCAACAACTGGAGAGGCCGCAAAAGTACCTCACAAAGAGTATCCTAGGCCTTAAACACTTGTCCTATATGGACAGACTCAAAAAACTCCAACTATTCTCTGTCTCATATCACCTACTTAGAGGCGATCACTGCTTGGCTTACAAAGCCAGGTCTAACCCACCTCTGTTAGAAATGCTACATCTAAAGAAATCCCAATCCCTGCACAACACATGCTCCAGAGACCTCAACCTCATTACCACGATTAATAAAACATGCTGGAGGGACAGGTTCATAACCCAGAGACTGCCCATGCTATGGAACAGATGCGTTTATATCATATTATCGTACGATGTAAATAGTGAACGCTATTTCATCGTACTGATAATATCGAAACAACAAAATATCGAACAAATGGAACAACTCCATAAAAATAAATAAATAAACTTAAACACAAATTTAAGTCGGGGGCATCGCCCCCCACACACACACCCCAATGTGGGGGCTGTGCCCCCCACCCCCCCTACTTAAATATACCAACTCCGAGATCGCACCATAGTGGAGGAAATAGCAAAGTCCCAAAGACAGCCCACCGAATTTTTTCCCTGGGAAAAAATTCGATGTTCCGTGACTTTGCTATTTTGCCATTTCAACAGTATCTGATCAACTAAATAGCATTCACTATTTAGTCCATTCGATAGTGTCATATAGACCTGGAACAGACTTCTCATACATGTCAAATAGAGCACCTTCCTGACCCTCTTCAAGAGAAATCTTGATGAATGGATGGGAAACAAAAAATTCACCCCGGGATAACTCCAGTGGCTCTACTAGACAGAGGCACTGGGAACTAAGGTCGGGTGGCACTATGCCAGGGTAATCCTATGGCTAGGCTTGTAAAGGCCGCAGGGCCATTAGCCTAGCACACACCTATGAACCTATGAAAAAACAAACAGGATGAGTGCTTTTGGCTATGCCTTCAACACGCATTCTACTCTCTCTCTTTGTGGTGATATTGCAGTGTTTGTGTTTAATCAACATCATTTATCTCACTAGTCCAGTCATTAATGTATGTAACAGCAGTTTTCCAAGTTGTGCCAATTGCACAAGTCCAATTGTCATCAGTAAGTCTAGATTTACCACTAATAATGTTAAATAAATCAAATCAAACAACTTTTGACATGAAGAACACAGATCACCAGTGTTATCGGGTGTTACCTTTAAATGTACATAGCATTTATTATATTGTACAAGATATTTGTGCTTTAGCAAATCATTAATGGTATACTCATTTAAGAAACCATATTCAACTTCAAACAAATAAAAAAAATATAAAAGAAAAGAATGATCAAAATCAGTTACCACAGAATTCAAAGAGAACTTGAAATTCTGTGAGAAAAGTCATACAAGCAATATACAACTAAATACTAAAGTACAGTAAAGCTTTTGCTCTAACTGTACAAGTTCTGAAAGTCAGACATAAGCTGGAATGTCTTTATGTTGCAGTAGCACCTCTTTTTAACAGTAAAGATCAATAAATCACAAATCACAGGATTGTTTAGATAAGCTTTGGATTGTCCTCTCTGAGGTCTGTGTGACTTTATATCTGACTAGGTCCCTTAGGATGCCTAGAGCTTGTCTCACTAAAAGCTATCCCTTTCTAACAAAAAAACAGTCAAAATTAAAGGCAAAACAAAAAAATATAAATCAAAGTAAATCTTCTCTACAGGCTATCCCTCCCTTCCTATGAACAGTGAAAAACAGTGGTAAGAAATAAAATATAAATTCAAATAAAACTTCTCTTACCAGGCATCTCCACAGTAAATCATAAATCAAGACAGGATTGTTTAGATAAGCAGGAGTAGCTTTAATGAGTGCAGTTTTCATCTTTATGAAATTGTGACAAGAGGCACAGCAAAATGATAGGCATAGTTTTTATTCAAACTAAAGGGGTGGCGAAAGCCACATAACTATGGGGTAGGCTTATAAATGCCCTTGGGCAGATAGCCTAGTATGAACCTATGAACCTATGAACCTATAGCAGCAATTTGTTTTGGCACTTCTTGATATTTAATGCTGAATGACAGCACTGTGAAACAGTCAGCAAACAGAGACACTATTCTTATCTGTCATGTTAGTAAAACATCAAAAGTATTGAAGAATCATGCACATTTCTACTACAAGTCTGCTTTTATGAAGTTGTACTTTATACAAGGTGGTAGAAATATGAACCACTACATTCAACCACTGCAGTGATACAGTGACATGTAAACAAAAAAGGTACAATGCTATCTAGATGAGTATGGGGAGGGGTATTAGTGAAACTAATGAGTGGAATAGTAGGAAAAATGTTCCTTGTCCACCTTGGTATATAGTTACACTGTAAACAGGGAAGTATACAGACTCAGACAATATTTCAATAAAATCTTGCACTCTCAGAGTTAGACTTGCCTTCCACTTCTTTGTCATAACTTTCATAGCTATTGGCATCAATAAAAAACATCACCATTCACTGTGTTTTAGTAAGTTTCATGTTTATCATAGCATAATAACATTACCATTTTATTAAGTATTATATCTTTCTGGAGTACTTTTCTTGGTAAGTCACACCATTCTTCCTTGAAAGTATACAAATACTACATGACACAATTATATGTTTCCCTAATCTAAGCTCCTGTTGTTCACATATCAGCAATGAGGATTAGTGTTTGGTAACATGTTTCTCAGCCTTTATGGAGAGTAAATCTACTTATGCAAACAAGTCCATGCAAAAATCCTAAATCTCCTTGAATTGCTGGAATGCATAAGTAGGTGACAAATCCAGGTTCACTTCATCTGCTTCTTCATTTAAGAAAATACTTCCGTCTTGTCTTCTTAACAATTATTTGGTTGTCCAAAGCTGTGAGAGCTCTGCATGCCTGACTAATCAAGCCTTTCAATATAGGACAATCACCTGTTGCCAACTATAATAATGATACTGCTTCTGACGCTTTAACAGCTAAAATCAAAGTAAAACCCATACTTTTTGCCACACCAGTAAGCCTTCATACTCAAACCTTAACAAATATGGCAACTCAAACTTCCAGTAAGCATGCAATCAAATGCAATTAAATCACAGATGCTCCTAGAAAATCACTTCAATTTTCCCGTCTTTCCAATTCTTTAAACCGACTTCTCCTTGTATTCCAAATTTAGAGTCTTCATCAGAGTATTACCTTTGCCCATGGGTTAATTTCTGACTCTTTAAGAATATTATTTGAAGTTACTATAGCCTGCTTTTTTCACATAGGGAGGTTCCAATATCCTGCCCTGATTCGGACATATTGAAAACCTATCAAACATATTGATATCTGTACAAGGTAAGTTCACTAGTTTTTCAACTTTACATCATATTTATTCATAGACAGTAAATCTATTGTTTGTAAACATGAAGAACTCCCACTTCTTTTAGAAGCACCAGTTTATTCCAGGCTACATGATCCTGACAATTTCACTTTCCTCTTAAAGAAATCTCATTCATTTATCAAATTTGTTGGTTCTGGACCATTTCAGTCATATTATTGCCAATGAGCCTAAGATAATTTATACAATAAATGGTAGTACTATTCAAAAATGTGCATGTTGATTGGACAGCCCAGTCAGAATGCCAATTGTAAACTGAGCCTGTAGCAATAGAAAGAAGAATTGTTGAGTGGCCAAGCTTTCTATTGGAATATATTGGAAAACACAATATCTAACCTACTTAATGAAGGACAAAGGAAACTTTGAGACAAATCAGGAACATTCTGAAAAACTCTGGACAGTTACAGGTAAGAGGAATAATTACTGGCACTATGATTGATCATACTACTGGCAACCACACCTATCAGCTGCCCAGAGTTTTACAGAACATCCCTGATTTTCCACATATTTTTGCCCTAACCCACTTATGTTTTTGTCTGATTTTCAGATAATGCAATAATAATTTCTTTCAGTTAATAGCAGCAGACAGATGTTTTTGAAATAGAAAAAAAACAAAGAGAGAAAAAGGAAGGGAGCACATCCACTAGAGGTATGCTCTCTTCTCCATAGCTTCCCTTACACTGCACTGTTGTATTATGTAAGCATGCAGATGTAAGTGCCATATGCATGCAGAGTATCCATAGCTTCCCTTATACTGCACTCCTGTACTATGTAAGCATGCAGATGTAAGTGCCATATGCATGCAGAGTATCCATAGCTTCCCTTATACTGCACTGATGTACTGGGAAAGCATGCATGTGTAAATGCCATTTGCATGCAGAGTATCCATAGCTTCCCTTATAACGCACTGCTGTACTATGTAACCATGCAGATGTAAGTGCCATTATGCATGCAGAGTATCCATAGCTTCCCCTATAGTGCACTACTGTATACTATGTAAGCATGCAGATGTAAGTGCCATATGCATGCAGAGTATCCATAGCTTTCCTTATACTGCACTACTGTACTATGTAAGCATGCCGATGTGCCATATTCATGCAGAGTATCCATAGCTTCTCTTATACTGCACTACTGTACTATGTAAGCATGCAGATGTAAGTGCCATATGCATGCAGAGTATCCATAGCTTCCCTTATACTGCACTGCTGTACTGGATAAGCAGAAGTAAGTGCCATATGCATGCAGAGTATCCATAGCTTCCCTTATACTGCACTGCTGTATTATGTAAACATGCAGATGTAGGTGCCATATGCATGCATAGTATCCATAGCTTCCCTTACACTGCACTGCTGTACTATGTAAGCATGCAGATGTAAGTGCCATATACATGCAGCGTATCCATAGCTTTCCTTATACTGCACTGCTGTACTGGGAAAGCATGCATATGTAAATGCCATATCCATGCAGAGTATCCATAGCTTCCCTTATAATGCACTGCTGTACTATGTAACCATGTAGATTTAAGTGGCATATGCATGCAGAGTATCCATAGCTTCCCTTACACTGCACTGCTGTACTATGTAAGCATGCAGATGTAAGTGCCTTGTGCATGTAGAGTATCCATAGCTTCCCTTATACTGCATTCCTGTATTATGTAAGCATGCAAATGTAAGTGCCATATGCATACAGAGTTTCCATAGCTTCCCTTATACTGCACTGCTGTACTGGGAAAGCATGCATTTGTAAATGCCATATGCATGCAGAGTATCCATAACTTCCCTTATACTGCACTGCTGTACTGGGAACGCATGCAGATGTAAGTGCCATATGCATGCAGTGTATCCATAGCTTCCCTTGTACTGTACTACTGTACTATGTAAGCATGCAGATATAAGTGCCATATGCATGCAGTGTATCCATAGCTTCCCTTATACTGCACTGCCGTACAATGCAAGCATGCAGATGTAAGTGTCATATGCATCCATAGTATCCATAGCTTCCCTTATACTGCACTGCTGTACTGGGAAAGCATGCAAATTTAACTGCCATGTGCATGCATAGTATCCATAGCTTCCCTTATGCTGCATTGTTGTAGTAGGTAAGCATGCAGATGTAAGTGCCATATTCATGCAGAGTATCAATAGCTTCCCGTATACTGCACTGCTGTACTAGGCAAGCATACAGATGTAAGTGCCATATGCATGCAGAGTATCCATTGCTTCCCTTATACTGCACTGCTGTACTGGATAAGGAGAAGTAAGTGCCATATGCATGCAGAGTATCCATAGCTTCCCTTACACTGCACTGCTGTACTGGGAAAGCATGCATATGTAAATGCCATATGCATGCAGAGTATCCATAGCTTCCCTTATAGTGCACTACTGTACTATGTAAGCATGCCAATGTAAGTGCCATATGCATGCAGAGTATCCATAGCTTCCCTTATACTGCATTGTTGTACTAGGTAAGCATGCAGATGTAAGTGCCATATTCATGCAGAGTATCCATAGCTTCCCTTATACTGCACTGCTATACTAGGTAAGCATACAGATGTAAGTTCCATATGCATGTAGAGTATCCATAGCTTCCCTTATACTACACTGCTGTACTGGGTAAGCATGCAGATGTAAGTGCCATATGCATGCAAAGTACATCTGAATGCAATGGTGGAAGTGGAAGAACACTAAAGTGTCACCATACAATGACACTTGTTAAGAAATGTAAGCAATTTCTTTCTTAAATAATGTCATTGTATAATAGCAATTATCCATGACTGGGTGGAGGTATCTCAGGATTTACCCATGCTTTGCTTTGTTTGATCATCCAGGCTTTCCCCTTGTGAACAAACCAAACAAACCAGAGACAAACTTTTGATATCCATAACCAGTTGTGGATATTGTTAAAATACTGGACCATGTCACTCCCTGGGATTCATGAAGCTTGCTCCAGGTGCAGGCGTAGCGTAGGTGGAATAATGCCAAATATGGCCGTCGAGCGATTCAGGTACGATCCAATACCACGTGCACTACCGGCGTACACCAGAACTTCGCAGCCCTCAGCATAGGTATGCTAATCACCCCATGCGCAGTGTCGCACCATGCAAATGAAGGCAGATAGTGATTCATGAAGTGGTGCAGGTGTAGCGTAAACCCACGGAAATGTAAACCAAAAAACACTGTTTACATTTTCCCAAACAGAACATCGGAGCTATGGAAGCGGACCAGACTCATGTATTACAAAGTTAACATATGCCAATGGCTAAATACACAGCCAATGGCATAAGAAAAGATGCACAACACCTAAAAAACAACATTTAATGTCATGTCCACAGTAACGCACAGTACAACCTCAGGGCATGTGTGCGCAAACTGGAACATAAAGAAAATATATAAAAATGTCATAAAATCACAATGTAATACAAATCAGGTTTACACCATAATACACAATGGTAGGCATGGAACACCACAACCAAGGTGCAAGGGTTGCTAAGGGCCTGCGACAGTGTTTGGCCCGGTAACTATGAATTAGTAGTCAATGCCATGCAAATGAGGCAGATAATACTGAATCGCAAATGTCCCGCCAGATGAAGGTTGAACCATACGGTGCAGTGCTATAACACCGAGGAGTGGCTCAGAGGAGATACATGACATTAGCAGAGAGGTGTGCCACCATAGCAGCAAGCACATTGGAGCAATGCAAATCTGGCCTGGCCATTGCTAAGCAAAGCTGCAGGACAGGGGTGGGGAGGAAGGTATAGAATCATTTAGTTGAGAGCACGCATGGTGCCCAAAAGCGCATGTATACGGGGATGAAAATGTGCCCGAAACCCAGTAAGTGGATGCACGTGGCGCGAACAATAGCACAAACAGGAAGGTCAGGGGAAGAAAAGAAGGAAATGTCGAAGTAGGGTAATTAGCGTACTAATGAGCAATCAACACCAATCAACTCACGGCGGCCAATCGACGGCAGCTGTCAAGTCTGCTCGCAGAAACCTGCAAAACAGGATAGGGGAGGCATTGGAATGCAAAGAAAGGAGGGGAGGCATTGGATTGCAAAGATAGGAGATCTGTCATAGCAGAGCAAAGCAAACCGACAGTAGACCGGCAATAGCACACATTACACAAGATATGCCAGGTCTAGGAAAGTACAAATGAAAGCAGGCTGCTGGATGCATGCCAGAAAATGATAGGTGGAACGTGCCAAAATGTAAAGGGAAGGTCAAGAGGTAATCCACAGCAGCCAAATGTAATTCAACACCAAAGGCACCACAATAGTAGTTCCGGTAGTAAAACACATAAGATACCCTGTAGCTACGATCATACATACACACCCTATGACATCATTGGTGTTCACAGCACAATAGTATAAAGTGTGAAAGCACCCTACACACACCTGTGAATTCCCAAACACTGCACCATAGGTGTAAACACACGGGGAACTTTTAAAATGTACATGTTGGGAGCTGCCATAGCTGTGATTCATCAACATGTGTTAGAGACTGACGGTGTTGTGGAGGATGATGCCAACAACCACCGCAGGCCCCAGAGGAGGAGAAGAGTGTTCAGACCAAGGGTAACCTACCAGGGGCTACATGATCTGGAGATAGTAGAGCATTACAGGGGCATCTTACAGCAAATAGTGGAGCTGTTCCGGCCATGCCTGAGAACCAGAAATAACAGAGGGGAACCCATCCCAGTGGACACGAAGGTATGTGTAAGCATGTGAATACTAGCCACAGGTACCTTTCAAAGGCCAACCGGAGATATAATGGGGATCTCACAGGCATCAGCATCCAGGGTAATACACCAGTTCCTGGATGCCATGTTACCACATGCCAATGAGCATATATACTTCCCCCGAACTCAGGAGGAGTTGGCCAGCAATATACGTCACTTCCACCATGTGGCACACTACCCAGAGGTACTGGGTGCAATAGACTGCACACACATACAAATCAAGTCACCACCCAGTGAGCATGGTAGGTGCTACATAAACCGCAAGGGATTCCACTCCATCAACTGCCAGGTCATGTGCAATGCCCAGGGCATTATCATGGATGTGTGTGCTGGCAGCCCTGGAAGCTACCATGACTCCCATATGTGGCATGCCTCACAGCTGTATCAGGTATTTGTCAGGGGGGACATCCTACATGGCCACCTTGTGGGGGATGCTGGCTATGCACTGGAGCCATGGATGATGACTCCCATCAGAAATGCACACACACCCATGCAAGAACGCCATAATGAGGCACACGAACAAACCAGAATCATCATAGAGCATGTGTTGGGGATGCTGAAATCACGGTTCCGGTGCTTGGACACATCTGGTGGAGCCTTGCAGTACTCTCCAGGCACGTGTGCCCACATCATCATAGTATGTGCCATGCTACATAACATGATCCTGCGGAAACAGTTGCAGCAGGGACAAAATGGTGAAGGCCCTCATAGCCCACCACAATTGCCAAGGCCATCACAGGCACACAGGGATTTAGACCATGAACACACTGTGCCAGCCCCAGTAGGCAGACGGAGGTGTGCCCAATATGCCTACACCTTGGCAAAGAGGGAACGTATAGCACATACTCTGACAGTGTAGGCCCCTACGGACTGACACACCTCTCCACCTGCACACACAGTAAAATGGATGGCACACAAGCACAACGACATGTAAATTGTAATGTATAGGTGGCCCACTGTGTGAATCCTACATAGGCAGCCCTCAAACATTGTACACACAACAGCTATTGGAACACGGAATGTCAACACCTGAACAGTACATGCGCCTATCAGCATATGGTGGTGCTGTGTGTATAGGTTCCCAGGTACATCGGTAGGTACACGGCCGATTGTCAGAGGCCATACACCAAATGGGGCAAACAGTGTCCGCTGTCGCCACAACATCGAGTAACCAACTGTCACGTAGAGGAGCAGAGGCAATCGTGGGAGCACATGTGTGTAAGCACTGTTCTGCACACACTCAGCTGCGTTAATGAGGGGCTCCACATAATATAATCATGGATGTTGTGTCAAGGCATGGGGTGTACCCATGACAGGTATTCATCACCCCAGCATGCTCCACCCACGGTCGTTTGAAGGTGTAGCACAGTATCATGTGTGGCTCACTGAGATATACATACCCAATGCGGGAGCACATCCAGTAAACATCACATGGACATACCATTAACTGGACTCATCAATATGTAAACTAACTGAGTTACCCATGTGAGTGCAGTACAGAGTAACAGCCATAGTATACTCCACGTACAAAACGACATAACACGTGTACAAATCCCAGATGGCCATATGTTAAATGCAGTGACCGTCGTGCATGTTCCCGGTCCCACGTCCTGCAAGGGATGTAATGTAATCCCGAAGGCACAAGTAATACATGTCGGATGCAGGTCAGCAGATCATGTTTAGCACACGTTACCGGGAATATGCATTGCCTACTGCTGGTAAGCGACATTTAAATATGACTATATGGATATGCGCAAAACAGGGATAAGCCACTCCGAATATCGCGCAGATCACAGTCAATGATGTCCAGAACAGGTGAAACCAGCATTATTCACCCCTGTACTAATAGCGCCTGCTCTGAAGGGTAAAACGACCACTGCCAGGTGTAGAACATGCAATCATGTATCGAATCACCTAACACTATTGCTAGGCAAGATGTACCTATGGTAGGGTTGCCACCTCTTCAAATGACTAATGTGGGACATACGTCAGATGTCTGCAGGCCAACACATACACCCGGCCAGTACGAAAAGCAGAACTGTACTGTTTTGCCTAGATAAAAGCTCATTCTTGTAATGTTGACTTAGTTATTCTGTTTGTTGGTTCAGATACAGAATAACTGTTTTATGCGATTATTACATCAACTATAGGAAATAAGTATGTTCTAAAATCACAGGACATTTGCCATGTTTACAAATATTTTGCAGGACACAACTGCCCAAAGAGGGACTGTCCCTCGCAGAGTGGGACAGCTGGCAACCCTAACCTATGGCAGGTGTGTAATGTGACAGGCACAGACACAAACGTGCGGAGTCCAGGAAACAGTATACACCAACAAGTACACAATGAAAGGTGTAGCTTGCCTGTCACTTTCCCCGTCAGATATATATATATATATATATATGTATATATATATATATATATATATATATATATATATATATATATATATATATATATACACATATATACATATATATAATACAGATAGAAAGGACGATAGAGTGATATATGTTGATATATACGGATATCTGCAAATATATATAGATAGGTCAACGACATTCATAACACCTTGGAAATACAAATAATTAGGATACCGCCAACTATGGAATGTGTAACATACCGACATGCGTAATCACGAGGCTGAAAGACGGAAAGAACACAGTACCGGAACAGTACAACCGCGAATAATAGTATGATGATATGAATGGATAATTAGTCACCGCTGCCGGTGTTGAGGTCCACGTAGGTACTGTGTTCAACTGTGTTTGTGAGTGCCGTAGTCTGTGTATGTGTGTGATGAGGGTGCCGTGTGCGTCCCCGTGTGACTGTGATGTGTCTGTGTGTGTGTCCGCATCATGTGTCTGTTAGTGCCAACTCAGAGGTAGATCATTACGGTAGGTGTGTGTATAGCTAGCCGTAGGCATACGGTTACCACCTGTCCCACATTAGGAGGGACAGCCCCTCCCTGGGCAGGTGTGTCCTAACATAAAACATTACAAAGGGCAAATGTCCAAGATCATAGGACATTAATATGTCCCATATATAATGTAATAGTAGCATTAAATAGTTATGCCTGTATGTAAGAAACGTGAATGTTACATGCAATATGATAAGTAGCCAAAGTCCCACAACAATAGATATGTATTGAGGATAAAAGTATGTGCTATCCTGTGTACTGACTGTGGCTATGTGTTGGCCTGTAACACCGCTGTGTGTCCCAGAAGTGTCCAACAATGGCCATACGAAAAGGTGGCAACCCATGGCAAAGAGGTTCTGTTACCAACACAACCGCAATGACTGCAAATATCTGGGACAGAAATACACGGGATAGCTGTCATGTAGACATATCCCTTTACATATCGCTGCAATTCCGGAGGTATGGAAGTATCAACCTCACCTGCATACTATATAGAAACCAATTAACAATAGCCCAATGTACAATCCCGTAACATAAGTCTACTAACTGATAGCTCTTTAATTAGGGACAGAGCCCACACACATATATATGGAATATGTAGAAATGCAAGCCCCACAAACCTGTATATGCTACGTACACCCACCGACATCCCCACACTAGAAACTATAGCAATACAGACTGTAATAACAGCACAAACATCCAGTCAGTCAATTACAACTGCAGAACCATCAACATACCTTGTGAGAGACACAATTAAAGGCGCCATGCAAAATTGCAGCCGTTGTATAATGGAACAAATGGCGATGTTACAGGTTTTGTTTGCAATAGTCCATTAACAGACGTTGGGATGACAGGTACACCCACATGTTGAACCACATACTCTAGCTGTCACACACAATCCACGGGGGACATGAATCCAAAGTATACTTGTCTCTATGCATAGCAGTTGCAATTACACATAACAAAACACAATACAGGCCGTCTCCCCGAAGGTAGGGCAAATGGGCAACGCCCAAGTGCAGAAATCAATTATACCCCACTGTTGCCACGTAATTGGTGAATGGAGTAGCTGCACAGCTGATATGCAAGTAATTAGTCACTCAGAAACACCAATAGGCAGCAGGAAACCACATGTTACAGGTATCGAAGTATATAAGGAAGACTTGCCAGACATTCAAACCGTATGCTCATACAAAATACCCATGTAAGCAGTGTGAGAGAGATAGAGACGAAAGTCCATAATGATAACAAGGTATGTAGAACACTCAGTATGTAAGTTTATGTATAGCATGTTTTGTATTAATTATCTACTGTATGTATAGCCTGCTTGCATTAATTAAAAGTGTCTGCAATGCATAACGTGGGAAAAGGTATTTATGTAGTGATGTCTTGCTGAGCATACTTAAGCTTGTAGAAACTGTGCGTCCAGCAGTAGGCCACAAGGTGCACATCACAGACACCACAAGGGATGCTACATGAGGGCTTTAAACAGAACAATTACATACAACCTGCCGTCAGTGGTAGGGTATGCCCAACAAGTACGTGTCATAGCCGGGGATAGTATATGTTGATATACTGTCACAGTAGGCATTTGTACGGGCATATAATGACAATGACATGTCTAAGGTGGTCCCGCTGTGCAAGTATGTTTTGCATTATGGGATACTATGTAAAATATGTGTAATGTATAGTATTGTAGGTAGATATGTCAGATATTCTACACAGCATAACAGGCATATCATGCATACCAAAGGTATCGTCTATTGGCATGTACAATAACAGGATACATACGGCTTGTAGGCACGGGACATTGTAATAGCATGATAGCTAATCTAAATGGAAGGGCTATTAAATAACCATGCACGAAGGACATGTAATAGCTTCACAGGTTCATAGTGGGGTACTATGCAGTCTGGCAAGTCTATGTGTAAGCACAACTACAGTGTTCACACCAGTGGCACCTCTCTAGGGTAGTGTCCTGTGATCAGCAGAGCCATGTGTTACCTGCACCTCTGCACAGTACAGCCACTGCAGTGATCCCTGGCGTACATGTGTCTCCCAAACACCAAGGGAGGTATCACATGAACAGTGCTACTGAGTGTCCCTGCGTGAAGTACATAGGAGTCATGTTCCAAAGCATGGTGAGTGTCCAGTTTGGGAATGTAACCCTCAAGCACATCCCACTCATTGTTGCATGTATGCACATATCCATGAGCATGTTGCTCACAGTGGCATTTGTGTATGTCGCGTATGTGGAGTATATCCATTAATATTGTTGTGGACATGGGCCCTGTCTGTTCAGCAGAGGTCACCCCTGAGTATGTAGTATGCAAATGTGTACAGACGTGGTGTCCGTAGTTCAGCCGCATACCTTAGCTGTCAGATCTCAATAAACGTCATGGCGTGTTAATGTTGTGGTATGTAAAGCTGTAGCTGTTGTGTAAGGTACACCCTAAATGGGGTGGTGTACCCTTGAATGTGTGTAGAAGTCTTGAGTTCAGAGGTACAATGGGTGCCTATGTACCAGCTACACACCCAGTACAGATAAGTGTGGCCATGTAGAAGCATATCCACACCACAGTGGCAATACGGTAATCATAGGAGTGGGTGTGACATACGTGTGTACTACAAACATGTACAATGTGACATGTATGTAGGGGACTACCACCTATGTGATAGTGGGTGAATGGTGTAATGCAAAGGTGATGTCCATGGACCTTGTGTCATGCAGCTTGAGGCCATGATATTCATATCAGGTATCTGTCACAGTGACACCCATATGGATGGAGTCAGTATCAGCTGGTGGATCAATCATGGTGCTTTGTATGCAGGGGTTTGTAAAGCTAGGCAGGGAAAGTCCCTCTGTGCTCGCCTGTACCTCAGGGAAGCATATACTGAACATGAGGGGCCCTATGACTGAGGACTGTGGTATGCCAAATGTAACTGAAATGCAGTAGGTACTATGGTATGTTGCCCTCATTGTGTGTCCTGTCCATGATCCACGTTGTATAACATCCTGAGACATAGGGTACAATGTGCAGGTGGATGTGTATGTTGTCAATACCAGTATGGAGAATGGTGCTGAAAGGCAATGAGAGGACAATGTAGGATGTGTGGACTCCCGTACCATCATCAACTACCCTGGTAACTGTATGAAAGGAGTCCACCAGGTGTAGGGGCCATGCTCTGGCCCTAACAAGTCCAACTTGGGTGGCATCAAAGGACCGGAGCCCAACAATGTCTCTGTGAATTACATCCTTGATGATGTGCCAAATAGCCGTGCAGAACAGTCCAGTCAGGTGTGTAGGACTATAGTCGCACTTGTGCATTGTGGTGCCACCTGTGTGGAGTGTGATAAATGTTGCTGTGTGCCATTCAAGGGCCACAATGTCTGATACAAGGCTATTACTGAATATGGTGGCCTAGTGGGGAGACATGTCGTTCAGAGGTTTGTGGACATCACAGCCTGGAACTTTGGAAGGTGACATGGGGCCAGTGTCCCAGGACATATAGAGTGCAGGTTAGTACTGTGTAGGTGTGACCGCAGGGACACCACAATGTTTCTGCATGGATTGTGGCCTTGTAGTGAGTGAGAGGGTGTAAGGTTAGCATTGAATCCATGCGCCAGCATGTTGCCAACATCACCTGGGTCTGTAATGTTCCTGAGTGACTGTTGTATGTGAGAGCAGATGTGGGTATTACCATTGACTACTGACATACCACCATAATGCCTTGTGGTACACCCCGGAATGTGTCGCAGTAATGTTTACGTAGCTAGTCATGGAGTATGTGATGAGGGATCCCGTGGCCCTACCGAGGCTGACCAGTAAGCTACCCCACCCATGGGATTGTACACCACTGTGCAACAGCCTCCACCTGTTGTTGTACATTATGTCCATGGAACTTGACCACCAGAGTGGCGTCTGTTATCTGGTGTGTACCATCATGGCTCTGTGTGGCATAGCATGATCCATGCAGTCATGTACATGCTACTGAAGTGCACTGGGGTATGTTGCAGCATTTGTATGTGCATTGTCCATCTGCACGGGTGTCATGACATTAACAACCGCTGTCATAAGACGTCTGTAGTAGGTGTTGTAGTACTCATGTACTGTGTATGCCATGAAGGGTGTGGTGCCGGGATGTGGCTAACAAGGTTGATTAGCATATGTTTGGAATCCACCAATGAGGGGATGACCCCAGGTGTGGAACACCAGTCACATGTTGGTAGTGTTCATGTCAAGGTTAATGTTGGTCTTGGAGGTGGTGTGTATGGGTTTATCCAGCCGAGTGGAGGTTATGACTCATGGATGTGTCGGTACATGAGTGGGTATCCCAGTTAAGTGTGGGTTAGTGTCAGTCACACATCAGTAGTAGCTGTCTGAGCCCTACTGTCCAGTACACCAACAAATGAGGTCTGGTAACCATGGGGTATGTAGTGGAATCTGTAGCTTGTTATAATGTGTATAGTGGTTCCGGACACAGTTAGTTGCACGTGGAGCACCTCTGATGCATTGTGCTAAGTAACTAGCCAGGATGTGTGTACAACATAGTGGGATGTGGGAACACCTCAGCTGTGGGTGTGCCGGTCCAGGTATGTGCCTGAAAGGTATGGCCTGTCTATAACTTGTCATTGCAAGTGTGCTCTGCAGAGCCTAGAGGTAGGTCCCAGTCACTGCAGAGATATTAGAGTGGTGCATTATAAGGTGTGCCTTGCCTGCGTGCGTCACAGAGGAAGATGCAAGCATAGTGTCACATGACCCCATGTCTTGCTTGCCAGTTCCCGTTCTGCCGGTGACTGTTATTGGAAACTGTGCAAGACAGGCAGTATAGAAGCAGCAAGAGCCTTACATGTGAGCTGTACTCCCAGGGCTGACAGGTGCAGGTCATCTGTGCCAAGGCATTGTGTTTGAGCAGGTCAGTCAAAGCGGACAGATACCAGATGCCTGTGGAATGATAGCAGAAGCATAGGCAACTGTTGAAGTGACACAGTCAGTCGTTTTACAGTGGTACTGGGTCTGGATGAATGCATAATGCTCCCCAGGGCTTGGCCCACACCTTCAGGGCTACAAGACTGGTGAGCTATTGCATGTCCCTGCACACATAGTCTATGAAGTGGCATCTCAGGGCAGTCACACTAACATGGAGAATGACAAGTCACATCGTACCTGGTGAGGTGTGGCATGGGTGCATAGGTTATGTTGCAGAACCAGTTACCCGACAGCAAGATGTAAGTGACTATCGCCTTGTGTAGCCTGCTATGTGGAACTGCAGTGTGACCGCCTACAGAGTCACCTATAACTAGTGTGTTGTGTATGTTATAACACCCTATTGGCTGTATGTGATGGGCGCACATGAGTCTGTGGGCTATAAGTTGGTGATGTTGTGTTCTGTGATGGGGGCTGCCTCTGGTGCCTACACAGAGTATGGAGAGGTTCTGCACACATTGTCCTCATATGTGTGGCCTGTGGTGGAGATCATGTGAGACTATGTGATGAGTGGGGTGTGTTGCGAATGTTACACATCCCCACATGAATGTCAGGTGCAGTCAGGGTTGGTGACAGCATTACCCCAGCAGGGCTGCATAAGTGCATCCCCCACAAGCTGTAGTGTCGTATGTTGGGAGGTAAGCATTGAATGTGTACATGGGACAATTGCTCTATTGCCACATGTACAACATATCCATCTTATAGACAGGCAATAGCACTGGTACGTGACAGTTGGACATGCCTGTATATACAACCATGTCTCACAGGATATGTGAGTTATGTGTGTACAACAGCTGTTGTACCATAAGCAAGCTGGAAATGTTAGGACAGCCAGTGTACCTGTGGCAAATGGTGTGGAATGGGTGCTATCTTAATCAGTAGCTCATGACATGCTCACAAGTTCTGAACAAGTGCCTAGCATGACCATACAATACAGATAGGGTGTTGGATAATATCAACCCACAAGTGGTGACGACAGTCATAATGTGTGGCACCACACTATAACCCTGCTGAGTATGGTGTGCATGTCCATGAACCATTATCACTGTAGATGTTAGCAGTACAGATGTACAAGACAGTACGGATGTTTGATTACAAATACCTTTGTATGTCACAGGAGTGTTCTACCAGTGGCCTGTTGACAGACTCACAACTACAAAAGGTGCCAGAGTGACATGTGCATATCACACCAGTGCCAGCTACAGTAGAACAGGGTTAATGTGTTGTACTCCACCCTCATTGTAGCCCATACCACACAGACAAATGTTAGGCATCTGTGTATGTAAGGATGTGAATGGCCATGACCTATGAGGAATAGCTGTGTCATTGTTTTGAACAACATACGGAATGGGCTGTGTGGGTGAGGTGTGTGACATATGTGCACATTCTGATGGATGATATCAGCAGTGTCACCGCTAGGTGAACATCCCTGTACCCATTAACTACCACCTAGGCTGTGGTCATCATTATGGACACTGTGTAAGGGATGGTGCTGTGCAGTACACCTCCCTGACTTGGTGACATCTCCAGGCCCCTTAGGTAGTCATACGAGGTACCCATGTCATGACAGGGTGCCATCCATGAGCACGGAGATCATTGGACAGGCATATACAGCACTGGGGTGACCAATATTGGATCACATATCACCTTTAAGGGGTAATGGCCATGCGTGGATGGGCGGTACCAGCCTTCACAATCCTCACCTCCACTATGCAGCATGTTGTCTACCTTGCATAAAGACATCTGCTACACCATGATGATGGACATGCTACATGTCCATATCCTGATCTGTATGACATAAGTCATGGACATCCACCATCCTAATACTAGGATCGCCACATGCTGGACAGATCCCTGTGCCATACATGTGACATACTCCTGCCAAACCATGCAACCCTGACATAAGTCATGGACATCCACCGTCCTAATACTAGGATCGCCACATGCTGGACAGATCCCTGTGCCATACATGTGACATACTCATGCCAAACCATGCAACCCTGTCCATCAAAGCTGCACATGTCATCCCAGTCATACATGGTGTAATGGCGGCGTGGTAGATGTAGTATCAACTGTCTGGATCAGTAATGTGGCACTGATGCACCTCGCGGTGGCATACTGGCTGTCTGTTACAGCTAGGAAACCTTGCTCGTACATGCTATGGTTCATAACCATCCCTGTGAATGAAGTCTGACTAGCCATTGTCCCATGTCTATCACATGTGTAACACAGGCGATCCGTGGCAGGATGTTGAACAGCTGTACAGTGCTGTGTAGATGTATATGGCAAAACACATGCATGTACAGGTTTCCATGCATATGTGTGCATTGTCACTGCTCAAGTCCATTAAGGCTGTGTCTGTGTTGATATGTGACATATACACAGCATCAAGGTCAACAGCATTACCGTGGACACATCCAGGCATGTGCAGATAGGTAAAAACACCAGTGCAGGCAAATAGACATGCCTACATCAAGACAGTATTCACATGGAGTATGGACACTGTAATGAGGTGACACACATATATGGTGATGATATCCAATGCACAATGCGTGTTACATGTGTGTGACACAAACACATCAGTCATGTCCGTGTCATGATGATTTGCAAAGATAACTGTGCAGATGTACTAGATATCATAGAAATGTATGTGCAGCAGTATCTCTGTACATCTCTGAAACTGTGACCTGTCACCATCATTATGTCTTACAGATAATGCCTCGTACATGCCTTCCAACGTACAGCCACCAGGAGGATGATGTCCTCATCCCGTACCTCCATGGGAACTACGAGGTGTTGTTCAGCCATGTGCCACAGCATGCCCAGCAGCGGGACGACCTGTGGGAGGATCTTCGCAGGAGGGTGAACGATGTGGGTGGCCATAACTGCACCTACCAGCAGGTGCACAGACACTGCACGGACTTGATACGACATGCAAAACAGCGTGCCACTGCAATTGCCAGGGAATAAGGTGGAACAGGTGGTGGGCCACCAACCCAGCCCCCACTCACACACACCGAGGAGCTACTGGCCAGTCTGGGGACACCCTCAGAACAGCATCCACAAACACTAGCTGCCAATGTGGAGGTGGGTGTCTCCCAACCAATGAGCCTGGAGTTGCCTGGTATGTCAGTACTGCACATATGGCTATTATATCCCATTTAGTTGCATGTGTCACTGTACAGTATGTAAAGTGACAACATATGCAAGGTATGTGGACACACATGCTGCATACTACAGTATGCTACCCTGTGTATGCACACATGTGCATACTATATGCTATTATACAGGCGAATGTGTTAACATGCACAGTGCACCCTGTGGCTGTCATACAGTCATGGATAATGTTCATACTGCTGTGTCACCCCTATACAGGTATCTCTGGCGTGCCGCACAGACATGAGTCCATTGCAGATGAGACTGTCATCAGTTAAAGCATAGATCTATTTGCCATGTGGCCAGTTAACACTTGCACACTTGATGTTCATTCCAGTCACGATATACAGGTCGCAGCACCCATCATTCACACAGGCCACCCATGTGCAATATATACAAATGAAATGATACACCAACTTGAAACCACAGTATTTGTCATTGCTACATGTGTGGTCAGCTGTGCATACAACGGTGGAGGTGTTCTACAATGGAGGCATATGTAGTATGCATTGGAACAACATATGTGGTATGCAAACAGTACCACACAGTGAGCTGTGATATGGGCAGCCCACAGGTGTCACCATTGTGTTGTATGCCCCTGCATTGGGTGCACACATTGCGATGTGCCATCTGACATGTCCCAGACATGTAGTGTTCTGACTGCAATATTGTCACACTATCCCATGACCCATACCCCACATACCAAACATACAACCAGTTGTCTGCATAGCCCTGTGGATGGTGACATATCTGACATCTATGGGTGTATGTCATATGGGACAACACAGACATGTGAGATAGATGGCCATCACACACATTTGGCCAACACATGTGCACACATGGCCATGGGGATGGCCAGAGACATGTAGCCACACAGTAGATGTGATGTGTATATACCCTGTTGCACATTGTCCACACATGGTCCACTTATAGCCTTAGTTGACTGATTATACAGTTGATGTGGTACACTGGACATCCTACCAGCCTGTGCACAGCTAGTGGAGGTGTCACTAAAGTCTAACATATAAGATCAGTTGAACATCACGACTTTGTCATAGCATGACAGTAGTCACCTGTACAGCTTCCACAGACATTGACACCACATCAGGCCACATATACTGTACATTTCCCTTGCTGCTGTAGGACATCACTGTTAGCTGTGCACCTCGTGTGTGTGTGGTACATCAATGTCATGTTGGAAATGGTGAATTGACATGTCCGCTATGTGTGGACATGGTTGCCAGGCAGCTAAGACCATGTAGTTGTTGTGCAGGGGTGTCAGCTGTAGGTCCTCCAGTGACCTGTCACTTGACACAGCATGGTTTGGTGTGTATACACCTCAGCATCATGGGTCACAATCCACAGTTATGTCATGGGTATGCATGCAGTTATGGCTATGCAATGTGTACATATTATGCATTGTACAGCAATATAGATGCCTTATGATGCCATGCAATGGCACAGTGTCTGTACTTCACACTGTATAGCAATGTAGATGGCTCACACTACCCTTCCATGCTCATGCACATTTGCTAAACATGCATTCTATCTGTAGGGCATACAGACAACACCGCAATGTGATGCCCATTACGATGCTGTACATGTGTCAGGACACCATTGTGTCAGACATGTATGCATGTTAATGCACACGTCAGCAGAGTACATGTCAAGGTCATGTCAGCCATGTGTACTTTTATTCTGTTCTGGTCCACATGGTGTATCACGGGGATGCATGCATACTACCATGATTGTGTGAACTGCATGGCTACTGATATGACACCTGCTTGCTGTAGTGTGCACTCCAGGGAGGTATGCTTACTAACACTATTAACATCTGAGCTGCATGCCCTCTGCTGTACCACAGGCATACTGCATGCCATCTGTCAAATCACATGCATGGTGTGTCTGTGTGTGTGTCTGTGTGTGTGTGTCTATGTGTCTGTGTGTGTGTCTGTGTGTATGTCTGTGTGTTTGTCTGTGTGTGTGTGTGTGTGTGTGTGTGTGTGTGTGTGTGTGTGTCTATTGTAATTTGGAGTCTTTCTTTGCATTCACAGGTGATGTAGGTGCGTTACCCTCCTGCGGTCCATCTGATGTTAGTGTCCCCACAGATACTAGCAGTGATGAACATATGCATGAAGTACAGGCAGGGTTGTCAGAGGCTGAATCTGTGCCAACGGTTGCCATCCCAGCTATGTCCCCTCTTCCCTGCACACAGTTCTGCTGCCAACACATACCACATCACCAGTGGCCATAGAGGAAGGACAATCAGCGTCTGTTAGCATGGAACAGGAACATGTGGTGGCTACAGAAGGTGTGTTTACACACCATGGTGTCAGTGTAATGACTGCAGATGTGCCACACAGGCATGTGGCCGGTGCTGCTCGTAGCAGGACCTCTGGCAGACATGCACCTGCAGGACAGAGCGCAGCAGCTGGTATCACCAGATGCATGTTCCAGACTGTAATGGCGGCACAGGCACGTGCTGAACGGCAGACCAGAGAAGGGCAGAGGCTGCAGAGGGCTGCTATCTGTACCCTAAATGACAACATCCAGGCATTGGCAAATGCTCAACAGCAGATTGCTGATGTTCTGGACAGGCGATTGGGTGACATGGTTGGAATCCTTGACAGTGGCATGGCAATCCGCGAGTGTGAGCTGTCTGTGCTGGAACATCTGGTAGGAGTGAGGTGTAGGCCACATGGATGTAGGCCAGCCACACCACCTAGTGCAGGTCAACGTGAGCATGCCACCTCACATGCCCACTCCCATAGTGCCGGTAGCAGTAGCAGTGCAGCTGTGCTGTCCACACCAGGAAACAGCAGGACATGTGGACACAGTTCCAGTGGACATGTGTTGTCGGACAGTAGCCAATCTGTACCTCCACCTGGTAATGCCCGTGCAACCCCTGGCAGGCACAGGTCACGTGGCTGTGGCTGGACACAGTGAGCTGTACAACCTGGTCTGTACAATCTGGAGCTGTCAATAATACCCCGTGTAGGCCTCACAAAAGGCAGAACTGTGTGCACACATACACACACACAGCATAGACATCTGTAGGGCACAACAACACCCACATGCATACTGAACAGACATGCCCAATCACATCACTGGCCCTTACCCACACGCATGATGTCATCCATTGGTGCAGCCTATGCCCCTGGCAAACATTATCACCCTGTGCATATGATGAAGCCTGTGTCGCATCCCTGTCATCCACACCATCGGTGCAGGGACATGCTCAAATGGTCTGATGCACAGGGTGACCAGAATAGTGAGAAGTGCATTTTACATTAGTTGTGTAAGAATAGTGAGAGAAGTGTATATTACATTAGTTGTGTGAGAATAGTGAGAGACGTGTATATTACATTAGTTGTGTACTGTTGACACGCACCAGACATACCATGTAGTACAGGTTTAGCATGCATTGTTATATGTTCACAGTATGTGTCATGGTAACAACAGTAACAGCATGTTGGTAATGATGCTCTGGTTCCCTCCTTATGGTCTACTTGCATGTGCCTACAGGTAGCACTATTTGCAGTCTCCCATGTGTAACTGTGGAGTACTCACAGGCACATATGGCAATATCAGCATGCTATACGTAGCCTCAGACTGACTGTCGAAAAGTCTAACATAGCACAGATGTCCACACATATACTGATCCAGAAGCATGCGGGCAGTTTAATAGGCTACAGTGGCTAGAGACGTAACATCCATACAAGGTCACATCACAGGCATGTTGACATGGTGCAGGGGTTTTACACAGCGGTCTGGCCAATGATAATGTTAGAGGCCACTTGATAGCATGAGGCCTCACTGTGTAGCAGTAATACCCTGTCACATTACAGGAACATGCTCACACTAACGGGGTCAAAAACACTATAACGCACACCCCATAGTGTTGAGGTGAGGACCCTTGCCTATGTAGTCATCACCCTCACAGTACTGTGCACCCACACGATGCGACACAGAGAAAGAACATGTACAGGTAGCCAGTGCAGCTGAGACCGATGGCATCAACAGGGTAGTGGACTGCATCACCATGAGGGGTTAGGGATCCTGTGTGTTCTGTATGGTAGCATACACCCTCACTCCATGCACCAGACAGCCATACATACCTACATACACACACACACACACATACACACACTGTGGAGACCACAAATGTGGTACACATTTGGATAGCTGATGTGTGTGATACACACCCCACACCTGCCTATGTCATGCTTTCCACACTGCAGTATGTACAGATCTCTACAACACTGTACAGGAGTGTGTGACAATTGGGTTGTATTCCACACCATATGCGGCATATATGGTCACACAAGCAAACACACATGGCAGTACTGTGAATGATACACCGGCTATATGATGATACGTCTGACAGACATGCAGCAGTATTGGCCGCATTATGTGTACCAACGCTACCTTCGGCAATTGTGCCGCTATATGCACACGTGAGGATGTAAGTGTTACAGGTGTCAAGTGACGTACTGTCAGTAACACCTGACCGCTGTGTAGGTGTTATGTCTCCACCGTCAAGTAACGGTAACATAGCGTACTGTTTGCACATGTCATGGTTGGATGGCGTGTGACACACCTGTGAGCTGTCCCCAGCATACATCCATCTACACAGGTGCATCACCACTTTATGTACACACATCCATACATACCTGCTGTACATCCTACCGTACTGTCAGTATGTCACCATATACAGGTGTCAATGATGGGGCTGCATTGCAACTGCATGTTGTAGTTAGGCACAGATGAGTTACTTACATCAGCTACTGTACATGCATGGTAGCTGCATGCACACTACAGATTGTACATGTGTGTTGCTCCTACATGCCTGTCATGTATCCATGTTTGTATGTATTGCAATTGGTGGACATGTGTGTTGACATACATAACACATGGACTGTTGTATGATATGATGGGTGTCATGGGTAACTAGTACAGAGGGAATGTGTCCTTGGTCAACATTGCTACCTCATGCACTGTTCAACAGCCATGGACCCACCTTCTATTTGTGTGCGTATGATTGCTGTAGCCACTTGTCTGCACGGAGGACAGCAAAAGCTATGCTATGTACATATGTGTTGTGTGTGTGGTCCATGCACATATCCACTGCAATTACATGTATGACATAGCCAAACATGTGTGTTGTTGGTGTACAGCGACAGTCATCTGTCACAGCTGTGTAAGACCCAGGGCCCCTGGTATGTGTAGAGCCGACCTGGTTATGTACAGTGGTATCATTGCAATGCATAACACATGATGGAACCCTGTCGGTACATGTGTAGTCTGCACAGTTGCTGTAGACCTATGTACAGTCCACTGGTCATGAGTCACACGGTGTTGTGTTAATGTATGGCTGTGTATTGCTGGTCCAATGACATGGTGATGTCTGACAGCTACATTGTAGATTGTGGTGTGTACCTCTGTGATCTGCACCGGAGACATCTGTGATAGCTCCTGAGTGTGTACTGGTCAATACATGTGAGTGGCCTTCATGTACGTAGGGACAGTAATACCATACTGTGCCCTTCTGTGTTGCAAATCCATGTGCATGCAAGACGGCCCTTTGCAACTGCTAAGTGTGTGAGCATGCCCAGTACGCCATTGTGTAGATGGACACACAGTACATTCCAAACTGTGCCCTTCCGTGATTAGAATCCGTGTGCATGCAAGATGGCCCTTTGCAGCTGCTAAGTGTGTGAGCATGCCCAGTACGCCGTTGTGTAGATGGACACACAGTACATTCCAAACTGCGCCCTTCTGTGATTAGAATCCGTGTGCATGCAAGACGGCCCTTTGCAACTGCTAAGTGTGTGAGCATGCCCAGTACGCCGTTGTGTAGATGGACACACAGTACATTCCAAACAGACATGTGATACTAAGCGTGTGGGCATGGCCATTGACATCCTGTATAGTGATGGTGGTCATCCAGGCAACAGATGTCCATTTTCAATGTCACGATGGATGCCTACATTGAACACACTGGTTGCTGTCTCGAAGGGTGTACTGTCTGTGGCGAGTACCGTATCTATGTAGTGTTGTAGTGCTCCATAGATATTTAGTTGCCCTGATCACAGCACTGCCGTGTGTTTGTCTACGTCTACCTTGGGACAGTAATATGCTTTCAGACTGCTCACTCTCTAAACATTTCCTATCGGCGTCTTTGCCTTTGCGGATGATGTCACCCACCTAGAAGTATGCCTCTGGGAGTGCTGTGTTCAGTAATCTCAGTAGCGCATTCTGTAAATGCGTAATGCTGTAGTGTAATAAGGTAGTTAGGTGTATGTTCAACTCCCAGCCCTGCCAAGTGTGTGTGTGTGTGTGTTTGTTTCCAGCTGCCTAGGGACACAGTAATGCTTTTAGATGCCTCACAACACATACATTCCCTATCGGCGTCTTTGCCTTTGCGGATGATGTCACCCACCTAGAAGTATGCCTCTGGGAGCACTGTGTTCAGTAATCTCGGTAGCGCGTTCTGTAAATGCGTAATGCTGTAGTGTGATAAGTTAGTTAGGTGTATGTTCAACTCCCAGCCCTGCCAAGTGTGTGTGTGTGTGTGTGTGTGTGTGTGTGTGTGTGTGTGTGTGTGTGTGTGTGTGTGTGTGTGTGTGTGTGTTTCCAGCTGCCTGGGGGACACAGTAATGCTTTTAGATGCCTCACAACACATACATTCCCTATCATCGTCTTTGCCTTTGCGGATGATGTCACCCACCTAGAAGTATGCCTCTGGGAGTGCTGTGTTCAGTAATCTTGGTAGCGTGTTCTGTAAATGCATAATGCTGTAGTGTGATAAGGTAGTTAGGTGTATGTTCAACTCCCAGCCCTGCCAAGTGTGTGTGTGTGTGTGTGTGTGTGTGTGTGTGTGTGTGTGTGTGTGTGTGTGTATATATATATATATATATATATATATATATATATATATATATATATATATATTTGTAATATGTATGTGGATATTAGCACTATTGAATGTGCTGCAGTATCTGTACATGATCACCTTGGATGTATCTAAATATGCTATGGCTCTGTGATAGTGCACATACTGTGTGCTGTAGTGATCCTGGGTTATAGTTGTGTAGTGACCAGTTATTTTGTTGCTGGGTATTACAAGGGACATTGAAAACAATAATAGTACAGCACCTTTAAATGGTCATGTGCACATCTCAGCAACAGTCAGCAGTGGTTATTACTTTGGAGAATGAGTATGGCTCATATAACTATGTATTAAATGACAATACTATGCAAATCAGGTTAACATTACTGACACCGGTTTATCCACAGGTTGTGATACAGATCCCAAGAATGTATGTGTATACATTGCCAGGTGCAGGACTGGAATATTGTTGAATGCATGGAGGGGTGTCCATGACCAGAAATGGCGATCTGTACAGCCTGGCAGGTACAGTCTGTGACTGTCCCACAACCTCCAGTATATGGCTGACACATGCTGAAACTGTGTACATGCAGACACACACATAAAACAAACAGCTAGGGATTACACATACACACACGCATTGCATCAACGTTGGACCATGCAAAACCTGTTGTCCCTCACACACACACAAATACATACATGTTGATTGGATGGCTCAATGACAGGCTCTGGAAAAGAAACTACATACCCTGTGCATATGATGACACCTGTGCCACCTCTTGTAATGTGTAACATTGATGCAGGTACAGACTAACATGGTGCTGATGCACAGGGTGGCTTCATAGCACTGTAATAATGTTAAAATGTTGTTAACACAAAGTGTGATTTCCTTCTAGGTGTATGTAAGCAGGCATGATGCATTACAGCTATGATCATCAATGTAGTATAGTGTACAGCACTGTTAATTCTGAAGATGTATTATCCATCCATGTGCCATTTGACTGATGTGTGTAGTATTGGCAGCATGTGTTTCAGAGTGTGCAGTACGTGTGTGATGTGTGTAGTACAGATTTTCATGTATTTATTTGTGAACATGGTGAAGGTGCACTGTCTGCATGTACATGTATAGTGGACACATTGGAATGGTGACATGCCCTGTATTACACACTGTTAACACTTCATAGTTTCTATTGGTGGCCAGTATGCATTATACTACACATATTGTTGTACTTGTCTACACATGTGTGATTGCTATGGTTTTACACGGTGCTGTGGGTGATACTGTTACTATCTGTGATTGTTTTGCATTATGGTAGTAGACATGTCCTCAACAGTCTGAATAACCAATTGTTATATGATATCTTCAAAACTGACCCACACATGTAGGACACACAGTAGCATGTGGATCCTACATATACTATACTATACCAGTACGCACTGGTGTTGACTGCCACACATTGCTGGGACCATTACTGTTTGACATATAGCCATGTTAGTTACAAGCAAAGACAATAGGGATATTCCTGTCCACATCTGGAAATTCATACTGTGGCCTACAATGCATTCTGCACATGACACAGTTATTCTACACAAGGGTATCATACAGACAGATACGTGTTATGCAACCCATGCTGTCAACCTATAAGGCTAAAAAGAGTTAGTTATCCACATTTACTACACATACTATACCAACAGTAACACATAGGTATTTTACCCCAATATGTATAATGGGTAACAATGTGTACATATAGACAAGTGCTATGTCATTTGTCATTTATTTGCATTTACAATGGCATTTTTAAGTACATCACTGTATCACATAAGCAATGAGAGGTCTGTATGCATATCCTCCAAGGTGGTTGTACAACTATGATGAATGTCTATTATTGACAGACTTTGCTGTGTTTGAACTGTTCTGCAGTAATACACATACATGAACAGTCACTCACACTATGTATATAAACTGTCATGTGTGTGTGTGTGTGTGTGTGTGTGACACAGATGACCTAGGCCACAGACAATTCTGGTACATGTAGTTGACAAGTGCTTTAATGCTCCACCAGATGTGTCCAGGCACCAGAACTGTGACTTGAGCGACACAAACACATGCTAGATTAAATTTTCTGTTTGTGCGTGTGCCTCATTATAGCATTCCTGTTCATGTGTGTGTGCATTTCTGATGTGTGTCATCAGCCACAGTTGAACTGCACATCCAGCATCCTCCACTAGGTGACCATGATGGTTGTCCCCATTGCCAAATGTTTTGTACAGCTGCATCAGATGCCACATATAGGAAGCATTGCAGCTTCCAGGGCATCCAGCACACACATTCAGTATTATGGGTCGGCCATCACACACAAACCGCCACTTCATGGAGGGGAAGCCCTTGTGGATGATGTAGGCCCTACCACACTCACTGGCTGGTGCTTTGATGCATATGTGCGTGCAGTGTATTGCACACAGTACTCAGGGTATTCCACTATTGTGTGGAAAAGACACATATTGCTGCCCAATACCTCATGGGAATTGGGGATATATACATGATCACTGACATGTGCTGACATGGCATTCATGAACTGGTGCAGTACCCTGGATGCTGATGTTTGTGAAATCCACATCATATCACCAGTTGATCTCTGGAAGGTACTTGTTGCTGGTATCCTTAGGGCAACACATACCTTGGTTTCCACTGGGATAGGTTTCCCTCTGTTGGTTCTGTGTGTGAGACATGGCCTGCACAGCTCCCCAATCTTCTGCAGGAGGTCTCTGTCCACTCTATAGTGTTCTACTATCTCCAGCTCATGTAGCCCCTGGTAGGTTACCCTGTGCCTGCACACTCTTCTCCGTCTACTCACTGTGTGTTGCTGAGCAGCATTCACATTGGCACAACCCTCCACATGTTGCATATGTTGACATATAATAGCAATGGCAGCCCCTAACATTATGTTGTCTCAGTTAAGCTTTTACAGTTTTCACTTCTCTTAGTATACTACAGTGTTGCAGTGTGTCTGAGAAAAACATGGTGGAATGCTGTTTGTAGAGTTGTACGTGCTGTGCTGTGCTGGCCTACTGTACTGGCTGTGTAATATGCTCAGTCTGATTGTTTTCACCTGCTAGCTGTGGTAGTTCTCCTTGGTTAACTTACTGCTATTTGTTTACCTTCCTTTTCACTGTCTGTGTCCACAGTGAGCAGCGCCACGCATAGGAGCACAGTAAAGTGCACATCCCCTTCCACGTGCGCACACAGGCTTATACATGTGTACAAACACTTACAATGGCTTACACGACATTACACGGGCTTCAACAATCTTACACTACCTTACTCGTTCTTCAACGCGTGCACACGGGCAGACACGCATGCACACATGCTTACTCGGGCGTACAGGCGCGCACGGGCGCAAACACACTTCAGCAGGGTTGAAAGAAACTTCAGTGATATCCATGGTGTACACCATCAGTTTCCTGACTTTACCTACGATAAATCATAACATGCCTCTTCCACCGATGAGTCCTGACAGCAAACATGTGACACACTGCTCCAATAAGATTACAGTGTTTTATACATACACACTCATGATGTCACCTATCTTCTACGCTGATAGTCCCCTTAACCTACTCTTACACTGTAGAGGCTTGGCCCATATGGCATGACAAATTGTGCTTCACTATCCTCAGCCTCAATTGCATAGGATTGCCTACTAATGCTTGGTTACATCTCTGAGAGTGTACTTCCACACATAGCAACCACTACTCAGTAGCCATGTTGTCTTCAGCTTGCCATTCACCTCCATGGCGAACTAACTTTTAAGTGACATTACAATTTGTATGTATATTTTACATATTTGTCTTGTTTTGTAAGCACAGCGCGTATTCGCTTAAACACCGGAGATCGGGGGAGGACAACTAGACTTTTATTAATTTCCAATGGAAAAACATGCCACTGGCCTTATATTTGGCCATTGGCATGCTTCTTCAACTAAATCCATCCTTTATTTGCAGCTGACATTGCTCCGTTTAGCTACTTGCAGAATGTTACTCGGTTAACATCCATGTACATTTCTGCACATAACTCTACTCTTGCACGGACAGCTTACTGTTTCATGTATCACAAATTTTTCATCATTTGCATAGCTTTCACCTACACATGGGGTAATTTCCATATCCTAACATTGTCCGTGCAATGTTCGTTTTAGGGGCTGTCTTACACGCCCCTACAGGATATTGCTGAATAGCTCGGCAGACATCTTGCCTTGCTCTACTCTTACTCTACTCATACACTCCAGCCAAGGCTTCGTGAATCCTAGCCTAAGCTTTGCTGTGTGCTAATATGTCTATTTGTGGAGTAAGCATGGCTGTAGGTATGTTTTGACCTGCTACATCTGTCATTTCTACAAAGCAGCTCCCACTTTCATCATTTGTAGAGGTGACAGCCCTGTAGGAACTATATGTACAGCTGTGACATTTGACAAGTCAACACATACCTGCGGTCAATACTAAACTGACTACTTCAGCGCTTTTCATACCTTCAGATTTGTCTTGTAGTAGTATAGTCGATAATACTGTTTCCTATAACATGTATCTGTTTCTGATATGAGATATGTCATTTTATTACACCACTACACATAATATATGAAGAAATCACAGGCCAGATGCCATTGCATTCCTTTTGTAGGACACACCCGCCCAGAGTGTTGTGTTCTTCACAAAAGCCAACAGGTGCTAATCAAAACATATTCTGCTATCATCTACCTTATGTGTTCGCCGGTATTTGCGCTTTCCGTCAGTGGCAGTACTCACATGCGAGTGTGGGGGACTGATCATTGTATCGGGGACACTGCATAACACCCTGAGGGACACATTTATTTTGTTTCTATTAACCTTCCACATTGACTATCACAGGGCATAAGTATTCATCACATTTATCAAGGTACATGCTTTTGACTTATACATGTTTTGTCATTTGTCATCACGTCTTTCTTCACACCTGTCCACCTAATCTCACTAGTTCTGTATATTTATTTAGGACAGGGTTACCTTCATACCTCTCAACTGTACACATTTTGGGTAAATGTCCCGAACTTAGACTTATAATTTTGTTCTTTTTTTAATAATATTGTGCCTTTCTGGTAATTTAGTGGCAAGTCATTAGGGACTGTGGGGTTAGACAATAATGACAGACATTAGTAGTTTATAATTAATAACCCTCAAAACATTCATACTAATGAATGATCCATTATTCTATCAACGTTCTGACTTTGTAAGAGGAATATTTGAAATATTCCCTATTTGTACTTATTTTAAAATGCCTTTGTCCAGATGTCTTATTCTGAAGGGTTGAGAGGTATGGTTACCATCTTAGCTGTATGCATGTACCTCCATGATAATCGCTTACAAGACACTGATATAAGTCCCTACGTCTTCCCCCAGTAGTTTACACAATATCCAGTTGATGGGTTCTTCATTTTTGGAAGATACAGGCGTGTGCTATACCCACATTGGAATATTAATCACTCCCATTTGGTGGACCTCATAAATCTGTGCCAACCAACACCTAGGCACCTAGGCCCATTATTGCATACCCATGATTCCCAGACCTTACACCCCTCCACAGTAGTCATAACACATATTTAATGTGAGCGATAATAAAGTATGAAGACACTTCTAAGCACTATCCGCTCTCCGCGTATCGGGACATATGTCATACATTCTGTCAACCCATGTGTTATTACACTTGCACAACCTACTGTTCCATGTACAGCTGTATTGTAGTTGCGGATGACACTTCTTTGCAGCAATCATTACAGGACGGTGCCTGTATAGATTCACAATTTTTGGGGTCCTGCAAAGGACACCTACATCCATGTTTAAAGAGTAGGACTTGCAGATCTGGCACACTGGTACTTTCCGGGCAATGGTTTTGAAAGCAGTAGTGTATTTACCTTAATTGCACATCTGTATGTCTAGCCATAATAGCTATGATGTAACCTATTTATGTACATGTGTTATATTTACGAGGACATTTGTTTATATGTTTGTTATGTATATATCAATTAATGTTGTATGTGTTTGTGTGTATATATATATATATATATATATATATATATATATATATATATATATATATATATATCTGTGGACACAGACTGTGACAGTACCAGTACAATATCTGTAATCCGGTTAACGGACATAGGTGAAACACATATTCACCTTTACATATTTAAATGTCTGTACAGCACATACGCATTCATTACACTTTAACATTATATGTGCTGTAGTTGTAGTTGAACTGGGACTGCATTCTCGTTGGCCGGATGCTGTAACCACTATACTTTTGGTGTTCTGGCTCATTTATATGCATACCCATAGTACATAGCTACATTAACATATGCCTCACCGCTTCACTTACGACACAGGCATCCATTCTCCTGCTGGGAAAAATGCGGTACTACATATTACACATTCCCTATTCCCTACTGCTCTGGACCCAAGCTGCATATTTAATCACTCCAGGTATATTCAGAACCTCAAGGCTTATAGTCCTGACACATACAAGTCTTTAATTGTCAGGGTGTTCATGTGGTGATCTGGGTTTAGGCTTGTCCGCCTGGTGAACGGAACTGCCCTGACCGTGTTCAATTGTCAGACAAAGCACATGGACAGAGTTTGTCCATTTTAAACATTTTACCTGTGTTTACAGACACAGGTGTTTGGGCACCTGTCAGCAGCTTATAATGTTGGCAATACATAATATGGGTGGGGGTGGTTACAATACATAATCCACGGTGAGTGGTGTTCCCATTCACATTTGACTATTTCCTGTATTCATTCATATGAGGATTATTATTTTGGACATGAATTAACTACAGGTATGCAGTAGTACAGTAAACAAATGTGAAGGTTTGTTACTGTAAGCATGTATGGACATCTGTGATACTCGGGGACTACCCCACATCCTTCACAACATTTCATGCTAATGTACATACTATTATTCTGTGAACTTTCGAAGTTTGTGAGAGCAGTATTTACATCTGTCCCTATTTGTCCACCCATCATTTTAGGCTTTGTCCAGATTTTGTTGCTGTAATAGGTTGAGAGGTGTGGTGTCGGTATGTGATTGAGTTGAATATATACTGTCGATAATTCATGTGGGGAGTAGGGTACCACCTGTCCCTCTTTGCGAGGGGAAGTCCCACTTTGGACAGTTGTGTCCTGCGACAAAACCTAAGACATGGCAAATGTCCTGAGATTTTAAGACAAAATATATTTCTTATTTTCTTTAATAGTTGCATAATACAGTTATTTTGTATCTGAAACACATAACTATTATATGAAGTAGCATAAGCAATTCGAATGCTACAAAATAAGCTTTTATTTTGGCAAACAAGTGAAATTCTGTCCTTTGCACTGGCCGGGGGTATGTTTTATCCTGCAAATTCTCACATTTCTACAAAAGATGTCCCACCTTGGGCATCTGAACAGGTGGCAACCCTAGTGGGGAGACCTGCATGGTGGACAGGTGTTCCATCCTGCTTAGTATGTTTTACATGTCCATCTAGAAACTGAACAGTACCGTGACTACACATACATGTTTTGCCCAGATGTGTACAGTACTAGACACTGTGGCGTGTAAACAACTCTGATGTTTCAACAGGTTACTTATCCCACGCGGGATGTACACACATTTTGCCAAAACATGAACGGGCGGGCATTTGGATTTACGAAACTGTGATGGGATGTTTTCAAACGTGGGATACATATTTGCAATCCTGACACTGCCTAGGACAATACTTCCTACTACATATGGGTAATACCCGCTATGTATGGGTGTACGGCTGCGCAAGGCTGGTAGCTGGATTTGGTGGACATTCGGACATGGGTGCGGGTTATGTGCTATACAGGGGATGTTGCGTATTGCATTTGCATGCATGGGTTCTGCATTTGGATGTCCCGGTTCCGCATATACCATCCTATGTGTATGTGCCGGTTACATTCCTGTTCATGTGTATGGCACATTTTAATATTCATATGTTTGTGTGAGTTTGGTATACAATATGGACTGTCAGGTTTCTTTACGGTTGTTATATGGCCACAACTGCCCAGCTGTGTACTATCACTACCAATGTGGGACTGCTGGTGACCCTGCCCATGGGGCTAGACGTGTGTATTGGCGGCACGCTGACATGATGCGCGTCACTTCCACTGGGTATAACTATTTACAGTGCAGTACATTACGGACACACGATTTCAAATATCATTTGTTCCATGGATGGAAACTCATATTGTGTTGCATGCATTTCTGTTTGGTTCTCAATTTTGTGTGGCCAGGAACTGTCTTGCCTGCTTTGCATACGTTTCATTATCCACGGACACTGATAGGTGCGATTACTATTGCAGGCAGACTATAATATTCAGCAGTTTAGGTTGCTCATCGACAGCCGACATTGACACGCCTCCGGGCGCAGCTTAGTAACGCCCCATGCACTCGCGCACATTTCCTATGCACGTGGATGTGGTGGCAGCGCACCTTCATTAATATGCATGTGGTGCTACTACACCATATATATGCTGCACGGCCGGCGCAGGCCTTATGCTGGCCTTGCGCTGAGCTTCATGAATCCCGGGGACTGTTTTTCCAAATAAAAAGGGACTATTGTATGCAGTAACCATTCTAACTGCATTTTCAGAAATTACTGTAGAGTGAATAGTCATAATGTTTACTAGACATGCATGTACTATAGTTATATAAACCGTATCTGCTGAGAATCTTGATTTATAACTGCCAGAATAAAAACTATACTGTGCAGCTTTTAATCTGATATCAGAATTAGCAGTAAGATCTATGACTTTAACATAGGTATCCATATATTGACCTAACCATGGAATCTGAATCACCCTGGGTCAATATCTTACTCCTAAATACATGTTATTGTATTCCATTCCAAGTAGTAACATAAACTTTCTTACATTCTTGTCCCCCTAAAATATGTGACGTCCTCATGGGTGAATAAGTGTTATACATAGTAAAGCAGGTGGCACAGTTATTGTCCTTCAGTCCTATATAACAGCATTATTAATCTGCTAATGTAATCTCTAACAGGAAAGGCCACTGTACAGAAACCAACAATACTGAAACTCTCTGCCTTGCCTCATGAAAAATCAAAGCAGTCCCCCGTAACATCCTTTTATAAAAGTATAGTGATCCTCATCTACATGGTCTCTTGCACAACAGCCCAAGGTTCACAATTTATCAGAGAACATGTTACTCGTTTCCTCTTCACTGGAAAGGTCCACAACATAATTTTCTCCTTCTTATATATTAAACTTAGAAATTTTTCTACCTCCTCCAAAATTTCTTCTTGTTTATATACTATAGTACCTTTTCCACCTAAAATTGCCTCCATCTTTCCTTATATTGTTTTTACTTATTTACCTAAAAGGGTGAAATCTCTTTGTTTTCTCTTTTAAAATATCTGTCGATACATCATTGCTTTTATCATCTCTATTTTTTCATACAATTTTCTTCTGTTTTTCCTTATTCTATCACTACCTTGTTTTATCTCTTTTTATATCTTTTCATAACTTCATATTCCATTTTATTTCTTTTTTCCATTTTTCTTTCCACTTCTGAAAATACTCATTTTATATTTTTCCATATACACCATCCATTAAGTCCAATTTTCATAATATAACTCATTGTCATATGTTCTTCCCATAGTTTTGTCCATTCTTTCTTAATTTCATTCTTCTTACTTATCTCACCAGTGAACATTTTAATTCCTTTTCCTTTCTTTATCTCTCTGACAACTTCTATTATAGTCTATATTGCATGAAATCTGAAAATTCAGCCATTTTGAAACCCCATTACCTCTTCAGTATCTTTTGAATATATCATATAGTGTACTTCAGTTTTAAAAAATTTTCCTTCCATATGTCCATTCCCTGTTCTCCCCTATTTTTAGCTCTCTACATTTCATTATCTCTTTCACCCCTTAAGATCTTGTGTTATTTTCCTCTTTCCTTTCTTAAATTGCAGTTAAACTCTCCCATCATATCTATTGACATATTTAGCAATACAAACTATTTCTTTCTTCAAACATCTTTTTTCCTTTCAGTCATATTGGTTTATGAATAAATCACACACCTTACATGTCTCTCCCTTCTTCTAATGTCAAATATTACCGCTGTCTTTGGTACTACTATGGTCATATCTAATATTTTGTTTCTTCAATTATCAACATCCCTATTTTAGAGAATGCCTCATTTCCCCACTAACCATATAATTCTCTTTCCCCAAAGTGCTGCAATTATTCCCTTTTTTCCTTCCTCACATGCCTTGTATTGAACAAATATATCACTTCCATACTTAACTTCTTACACCATTCAGTCATTACTAAACTCCGGATATCATTTTGAGTACTATTTGCATTTATTGCTAATGTTCCTATATCCAGTTTTCCCTTTTTTGTGTTTTTCTTCTCCTAACCCTTCCACAGTTGATTTTACATCATTCTGTTCTCCTGTCTTCAACTCTCCCTCCTCTCCTTCATCACTCCTTTCAGTTTCATGTCTATTTTTATCTTGTACCTGGTAGTCCTCATTCTGTAAAATATTTACCCCAGTCTTTTCATTTTTTTGTTTCTTCTTCACTTACATCCTGAAATATATTCAATAATATTTTCATCTGATTGACTTTCCTTTGTACATGCATCTGAATTATTGTCTTGTTCAATAATCCTTTCCTTTTGTACTAAAGGCCAGTTAAACCAGAAATGTCCTAACTCATTATGTTTTTTACACATCTGGCTTATAATTTCTGGCAGTATGCCACTTCTCCCCACATTGCATATATATTTTTTATATATCATCTCCACAAAAAAATTTAAAAAAATAAAAAATAAAATCTTGGGTTGTCCCGGGTACCTGACACTTTTTCCATTCACAATTATTACATTTGAGGCATGCAGCATTTTCGCTTTATGCCCATTCATTGTCACTCATACATCCTATCCCCCTGTCCAAAAATCATACAGGTTTTTCATTAGGCACTTTCCTGCAAACAGTAAGAACAAATGTATTTAGCTCAACTCATCTTTATATGATGTTCTTAACTGTACATTTAATACTGAATGAAATTGTAATTTTCAGTATATTGGTTTTCAAGCTCTTCTGCTCAATGAGGTTTGGCACAACATGTTGCTTGTTAGATGCATATATATATATATATATATATATATATATATATATATATATATATATATATATATATATATATAAAATTAGCCTAAACTGAAAATATCTAAAAATGATGTAAGACTGATCTAAGACAAGAATCTTTTAGTCTAAAACACATTAGGTCTAATCACATTTGAGAAAAAATGTGTAGAAGTCTATAGAGAATTAATGCTGGTGTAGTTTAGGGTATTAGAGTGGTAGGAATTGCAAGGCAAATTAGTCTAGTGTACCATTCATACCTTGCTAATGCCCAACCACAGGTTTGTGTATTATTAGTGATTCACTGTTTGTGTGGAACTTTCTTTTGTCTCTATAGTGGTGCAGTTGTGCAGTTAGTATATTTAACTAAGAGGTGTGGGGGTGTAGGGACGAGTATTGGAAGAGTATTTGTTGTATATGAAGTTTTAAATTTAATGTGATTCATCTAAATGCATTTTAGATTAAATGCGTTTTTGTGATCAGATGAAAAGATTGTTAGACATAATATAATACACACACACACACACACACACACACACACACACACACACACACACACACACACACATATATATATATATTTTTTTTTTTTAAAGGAATAATAAAATCTGAATCAGATCAGAGATCAATCTCTCTTTATAGTTAGCTAAATAGATAGATATAAATATTTAGCTCTTTATTATAACAAGAAAATATTCCTAGATACTCATTAAAGAAAAAACATTTTATGTTAAACTATTTATTCAAAAGATCAAAAGAGCAAAAACAGAAACAAGTAAAGAGAAAAAATGAGGGAGAAATAAATAATGGAAGGATAATAGAAATACATAACTTTTTATTGTTATTGTTATTCTTATTATTATTACTTCTATTATTAATAATAATTCTTACATCTATATTAATTTATTATTCTTTATCCCCCATAATTTATAAATAAAAAGGATCTGAGTGTATTAGCTTTCTTCTAAAAGTACTTCACAACATCTTTCTATACTCATTTAATTTTTTTCTTTATTTTTTTTTGTTTAGCACATTAAACCATGATAGTTTAACACAAGTATTCATAATCATGATTATCTTTAGTGTACTAACATATATCTCTATATGGAAAAAACAAGCAGAACAGAAAGGAAAAAATGATGGTAAAGGCTGAAATTTTACAACAATATGAATTATATGTATCTGTTAAGATTATATAAAATGGTAAAATCCAATATACAATCTGACATATTCAATGTAACGTTTTCTAAAATCAATCATTTAATATAAATTAAACATTTGCTTGTTTTATGGAATTTCAAATAAAAACTTGAGACTACTATGATTAATTCAGTACACATTATAGCAATAACCCATGCATGGGTGTGGGTAATGCTGGATTTACCCACGATTGGTGTGGTTTAGTCACGAGGGCGAAGCCCGAGTGGCCAAACAATGAAAACCATGGGTAAATCCAGCATTACCCACACCCAGAAGTGGGTTATTGCTATTATACAATGACATTATTTAAGAAAAAATAATGACTTTTCTTAAATAATGGCATTGTATAATGCCTCCTTGCTGCCCTTCCGCAGCTGTCTGGTATTCTGCGGCAGTTCTGATGTACTGCGCATGCGTATGCCTATGCAGTACATCAGAGCTGTGGGCAAAAGCAACGGAGAAAGCAAGATCTCCCTTGCTTTTTACAAACTGTCTCGCTATGTTAAAGGAGTTTAACATAGTGAGACAGCTTTAAAAAAGTAATGGAGCATCTCCTTTGATTTTTTTAAAGTTGTCTCGCTATGTTAAACCCATTTAACATAGCGAGACAGTTTTGAAAAAAAAGCACCGAAGAAAGCAAGATCTCCGTTGCTTTTTAAAGTGTCTCGCTATGTTAAATGGGTTTAACATAGCGAGACAGCTTTAAAAAAAGCAAAGGAGATGCTCCATTGATTTTTTTAAAGCTGTCTCGCTATGTTAAACTCGTTTAACATAGTGAGACAGGTTGTAGAAAGCAACGGACATCTTGCGTTCTCCATTTCTGTAAAAAAAAAAGAGTTATACTAATGGAAAAAGTCCGGGCGACCGGACCTTTTTCCATTACTATAACTCTGATTTACAATGTGCATGCTGACCAATCAGCGTGCACATTTTGGAATATTAATGGGGGGGTCGTTGTATAATAATTAATAATGAATGATAAACTACACCTCTTGTCACTCTAGTGATCAACTAATTAATAGATTACAGAAGTCATATGATATGCAAGGAATAAAAACAAAGACAAAATAAATATGCATGACTATTTTGAAAGTAATAAATTGTAACTACATGGTTTTTGAATGATATTGACACACATTTGTTTCAGTTTAGGTAGCATCATAGTTGACTTACATGCCTACATCTAAAAAATAATACCATTCATCTGATGTCTTTCTGTCCCTTTCATGGTTAAATAAATGAATGAGATAATATAACAATAATAATAATAATAATAATAATAATAATAATAATAATAAATAATACATTTTCTATACATAACCTGTTAATAAAGGACTGCACTATGTAACAATTTATAACCATATTCTTTTCAGAAGTAAATATATATATAATTGCATTAAGTCAAGCACACACACACATACACACACACACACACACACACACATTACAAACATACACACATGCTTACACTCACATCTTCATCTCAATATCAAAAATGTAATTTTTTCCTTTAGGTTCATACTATTAGTTCTTCAAATCCTCATCTAACCAAGAGAAGCATTCAATCTACAAAATGCATCTAGTATTTCATCATCTTGTATTTTATATGTTACATAAACATAATAAAATATCAATCTGTAAGTACTGCTAACCCTCTCATACATCAAAAAACAGATGTCCTCCTGTTCATGTATAGCCTGCTGAGCAGGGGAGGGGGGGTCAAGTCAAACAAAAATCTTGATATCACAGTTTATGATATTAGTTGTAATACTACCCAAGGTTTGCAGATGAGGCTTGTATGAATGAAAGGTCTTCAACTACTTAGGTCAGTTGTAAGATCACCCTTAAGAAGGGGCTTAACCACTATAGTGCACCACTCAACAGGGAAAATGCCTGCAGCAAACCTAAGTTAAACAGCTTGAGGAGTGTCTGCAAGGGCATGTTTAACACAATTATGCAGCCAAATATATATGTAAAATAAAGATACAGTCAAAGGAGAGTTGTATACCACAAATCTAACACAACCAAGCATATTGAATGCCTTTGTTCTTATCCAAGCATTATAGTGTCATAAAATGTTTTATACAGAGTAACAAACCTTTGTTGATAAGCTTGCAATGTACTGAAATGGGGCAATCCTTGGCAGTACTGAATATTTTGACTCTGGCCTTTACTGAAATGAAACCCTTGGAAAAGGATTCCATAAGTCTTCTGCTGTCCACTGCCCCCCCCCCCCCCAGTTTGCCCATTACTTCCTCCCATCCTGGCCTTGACACACCATTTACTTTTTTTCTAATACTTTGATGTATACTTCAGAGTTTTCCTGCATTGTTTCAACATATCCTAGCTACCCATGATTAAAGCATAACAAATGAGGAAGAAATAATCAAATTAAGCCAGAGGTTTAACCCCCCCCCCCCCAGAAGCCATTAAGTTTTTCTAATCTTTTGAGACAAAGATGGCCTGAACAAAAATCACGCTAAAGAAAGAACCTCACTCTTCATTTTGTCCCTGCATCCTTTTAGCAGTCCATAAATGGCCAAGACTGCAGTGTAAGAACTGTGCAGGAAATAAGAGTTAAGCTGATAGTCTGGATGCTGCTTGGGCATCAAAAGCCATGGAATTCTAGATGCTGGGAGGTATATTTTAGAGCTTTCATCCCAGCCTTCTGTTACAATTATGACCTGGACAGAAATCATGACTAACTAAAGAAATCCAGTTTATTTTTTTTTTTCTTTCATGGAAGAAATTAGTTGTGGCTAAGGCTTAATGATCAAAGTTGGCAACAAAGTAGTTCCCAATAAACTGACAAGATACATGCTTGCAAAAATACATGACTCATATCTTAGAATAGTTTCTATCTCCTAGTCAAAAGAAAAAAAAAGTTTGTCACCTTCAGTGTATTCCTCTGATGTTAGATTGGGATGAAAGTGAATGAATAAATGTCCTCAGTCATATATTTCAGGTTGCTGCTGTCACACATCATACAGCTTGCCTCTTCACCTCCACCCCTAAAAGACTGCTACCATCTGTGTAACCATCTGACAACCAAAAAATACTAAGACATTTTTAAGCTGTTAATCACATATGCATATTCACAATATGCCAACTTAGCCATACATACCACTCGTCTGAGGTGGTTGCTGTCTGTGTGAGAACAGTAAGTGTGTTACTGTACTACTGCACCTTTTTCTCTTAACTTTTGAATACATGGCTAACAAATCACATACTAGGCAATTGCAACATTAGCTTCATTTGTATATTTCTATGAAATTTCTGTGCAGTCATTCCAAACGTAGCACATATTTAATTTATATACATCTTGTGTCGTGGATATGCCTCTCTTATGGTAGCAGACAGCTAGAAAACTGCCCTTTTAGACCACTAAGTGCCCCTTTTGCCTTATGCCCCCACAGCCTTTAGCATCTTCTAGCATCCCTGACTTTGACAGAAGAGTTCATCCAGGCTCTTGCTAACTAAGCTCTTTGAGTAAGATATAAATTGCACTGTAATAGAGCTAGTCTTGCAATTAGGTTTTTGGAAAGGCAGCTGTACCAAATCAGTTTTAATGTTTGTAAAAAGTCAAAGAGCTCAATTTGTCATCCCCTTCTATTTCCTCTGAAATGCTAAAAAATTCTGAAGTCATTTTACCTTTCTCAATTTTAAGATCCTTAGGTTTGTTAATTAGCTGAGATGTTTTTTTTCATTTGTTTGTTTGTTTGTTTTTTCAATAGGAATGCAGTTTGTTGGGTTGTTTTCTTCTTTAATTCTATCATCCATACCCCATACCATTCACCATGTCTTTAATCTGGTTTTCATGCTATGTGAATATTGTTTTCAGAAGCTATGTCTGTACCATGCAGTTTTCTTGCATCAAGTCCATTTTATTTATGAATCATTCAGTTTTAAGACTAAGGTCCAGTACTGAAATAACCAGTTGCTGAAGGTCGAGGTTATGTTATAAGTTACCAAGTTAAAGATTTTTGTAGAGCTCATTTTCCCAAAGTGAGAAGAGTTGCCTGATTGCAGTGGTTGTACGAGAGAGAAAAACGTGGTCTTTTCAAAAACCTCTAGTACTTCCAGTCAAAATGCTTTAGCATAGAATTAGCAACAGAATTAATCCATTTGTTGAGTGGACATAATGAAACTTTCCTGCGAAGGTTAAAAGTTTCCTGCAGAGCATTGCTGAAAAATTGCTTTTCTTCAGCCATGTTGAACATGCCCCCACAATGTCCCCTTCTGGCTTAAACACATAATAAAAAACTACAAATACATTTTCATATCATGTAGTACATTTTGTTGCAGGATATTCTGCTCATGTTAAGATTTAGGTAGTCATGCAACACACATAGGACATAATCCCTGGGAAGCATATAGGCAAGTGTGTTTCAACTTATTCAACTGCCCCATTTGATGCACAGATACAGGAAATATATTTCAGAAAGGCTACATATTATTTTTTTGAAATTGGAATAAAGCTGCATATTACTTTTGCTTAGAAACCAGCATGAGCAATGAAATCTTAAAATGCATTACTTCATGTAAGCTGCAATGAGAATGACACATTTGCCCACCTTACCCCAAAGGCAATGGCAACTCTCTAAATAGTGTAAAGAACTGAGAAGAGTACAAACAGACTGCTGATGGCATAGTATCTACTCTGTAGAAGGGGATTATTGTAAACCAGTTAATGATATGCAGAATATACAGCAATCTAATAATCAATCCTCAGAGAAGAGACAAATTGGCAAAGTGAGGGAAACGTCTGTCCTGCCCTCACATCTTGATGCAGACACCTCAGCAAGTCTTAGTAATAAGTTTATATCACAGGTACCTAGAAGTTTCAGAACCAGACTGCACAGACCAAAAGGGTGACTTAAAAGCTTCTGATCATTTATATCAATAAAGATTTGTTCCACACACAAATGCTCTCTGTCCCATGGTTTGTGTTTGCTCTCTCTCTCTCTCTCTCTCTCTCTCTCTCTCCACGGTATTGCAAGTACAGCTACAATCTGCCTGTCACCCATACACTGCCAATATGCCGCATGCACTGCACAGTCCTGGGAAGCTTGAGTATGCATATTTATACCGATTAGGCGAAGGCATATGATTTGTGGTTTTGTAGCATGTAGCTGTTTGCATTCTGTCAGCTGTTTTTCACTACTACAGGTCATGCAAGGCAGAGTATGCCTGGTCACATGGTTTCATCATCTGTTTATGTACTGCCTACCACTCACATGATGGTAACACAGAAGAATAAGGTTATATGCACTGCGCAACATGAATCCCAAGCTGAGTCCATAACATGATCAGAGTTCCAGAACCACACAGATCACACCTGTATGTGAGGATAACAACTTCCTGTGTTCTGTTGTTAGCACCCATTTCTATCCCCTTGTGATTTTACCTGCCTTGCTAGTCTCTCACATTGCTTACCTGCTTGCTTTTAGTCTATTGGATATCATTAACCCTGGGTTGTTTTATGTACGACTTTATTTACTCACTTGATATATTGATAAATGGACTTCTTCAAGTGACTCTGTTTTTAGTCATGAGTTGAGATCATTTCCAGCCACAACCCAGAACCCTGTTTTCACCTGCAAGTCGTTACTTCTTTATGCTCTTCATTTGGAAGTACAAAAGTTCCCAGAAATGCATATAGTTAGTCTGTGAAAATACCCTTCTCCAGATGATAGAAAGCATTAAGAAAAAAGGAGTTGCTTACTTTCTTAAAAATATGTCCAAAAAAAGAGGAAGTCATTCAAAAATAAGAAAGCAAGATGACTTTCTGAATTGCTGATGTGTTAACAGAAATAAATTCCATTAACAAAGCAACCAAACTTTACTCTATTGAGCCAAATTATTCAATTTAATGCAAAGCCCACAAACAGAGCAAAAATGAACTACACGTAAGATTTTGGCTAGGAAACATAAAACCACATTAAGTATGCACCACACTTCAAGGGCCTCCATAAGCTGCCTGTGAGTGAAAAGGAAGACATTTGTTGTAGCAGCCTTAGCAAGCAGCAGAGCTAAATAACTCACAGTAAATCCATCACTTCCAACATCATAATGCACAGCAACAGAAGATAATGAAAAAGATAAAAGACATCAGCAGAACTGAGCTCTAACAAAATGTGAGTTAACTAGGCCTGGCAGATGTTAATCATACAAATGAGTAAAAAGGGGGAGTCAGTATTCAGTTTCTGTGCTATTTTGCTATAAAATAAATGAGGTTTGGGGCAAACCAATTTGTCCGGGACCCTCTTTAGGCAGTGTTGGGGGGATATATATTAAGTGAAGGGGTAGGGGATTTCAGTTTTGGTAGGTTAGGTTACAGGGATTAAGCTCTGGATAATAAAGGGTTACGTAGCTGGAGAACTTAGTGGAAGTGTAGGTTAGGGAGGGACTTAGAGTAGCTGATATATATGGGGGAATAGAGGAAGTGGTCACATTTTGGCCTGAGTTGGTGTTGTTGCAGCTAACCCACATCCAGACGGCTTCACAGGTAGTTTGGTGACAGGTAGGCCTTGGATGGCATGTGCTGGAAGGAGATCTTTAATTAAAAGCAGGGGTTTTTTTTGTTTGTTTTTTTTTTTTTTTTTTTTTTTTTTTTTTGTTGCTACAGTCTTGGGGGCTTTTGAATTGTAAGTGGTGGGTGATAGCTGGGTAGGGAGCTGTGGCTGAATGGGGGGATAGGGTGGAGGGGACGGGAGTCTTACTGTGTGAGCAGGCAGTTTGAATGTGGTGCATGGCTTACCTGGTGTAGTTGGTTTCATTTTCCTTGGTTCCCTGGTAGCCTCAATGGAGAGGCTGGGGATGGCTTTATGGTTTGGTCATTGTCCGGTTCGTTGGTGGCTTGGAGTTGCGATGGCACATTGCGCTGTTAGTCCATGGCCATGTGGTGTTTCGGGCCTTGTGCTTACTGGTCCAGTTGTTGCCCTGGTGATCGTGGTCGGTTATCAGTCATTGTTTCAGGAGGGTTTTGTTAAGTGTTGGTGGTTGTAGTGGTCGTGGCTGCTGAGTTTCGGTGCCCTGGTAGGTCCGTGCAGCTGTTTCTGTTGCTTTGCACCTGTTTTGGTTGCTTTGCCTGGTTTCCAGGCCTGGGGAACGTCATTGTATGTCTGTGGCCTTCACGCATGTGCATTTGAGGGCAGCAGCCATTGATTCGATCATAGAAGAGCTCATGGTTGCTGGTGAGCTCTTACATGGGGGGACAGGATCTCAGTGCAAGGGTGTGCTGGGGAGTTAATTAGTATGATTAAAAAAAAAATCATTCATTCATTCATTGTGAGTGTTTCGTTGTATGGATGTCTGTGCCTCTGCAGGTGAGTATGTGTGTGTGTGTGTGTGTGTGTGTGTGTGTGTGTGTGTGTGTGTGTGTGTGTGTGTGTGTGTGTGTGTGTGTGTGTGCACAAGTGTAGGTATGTGTGTCTAGGTCACGAAACACAGAAATCCTCTACCAACTAATAAAACAGCTGGTGTAAAATAAATATAGTAGCAAACAAACACCAACTGTACCACAGCTAGGAAGTTTATTATAAAACAGGTAAGCACTTTCAGGGATGTGCCCCTTCATCAGACAACTGACAAAAACAATTCATTCCTTATATAGTAGAAGCACCTGCTATCAATTAAGTCTTAAAGATACAATGTTAAATACAAATGCTTTAACCTCGTCCTCTCTAGTATATCTTGAATATGCATATATCTGGTTCAAAAATTCATAAATATTAGAACACATATTATGTGCATGAGTCATGGTTAACAATGGCATAATGGTTAAGGTGTCCACCCCACAGGCACAACATGCAGGGTTTGACCCTCACATGGGGCAACCGGCTATACATAAAAAAATACATAAACAACTTAGTATGTCATAATGATAGAAAATAAATAAAATTATACCTTAAGGTTCGAAAATCCTAACAGTCAATGTTTAAGTGGACGAGCTATTAAAATGGTTTCAAGGACACCTGGTGGTTTATGTTCTGTCATTATGACATACTAAGTCGTTTATGTATTTCTTATGTATAAACATTTTTATATACATATATTTTTATCGACATATGTACATGTATATTTTTTATATTTTTTTTATATATTTTTATACATATTTTCTAGATATTTATATACATTATTTTTTCTCTTCTATATATTTTTATACACACATGCATACATATTTATACTTACATAGATACTGTTATATTTCAACATGCTTTTTCATACAAATACATATTATATTTTACATGGTGTTAGTGCACTATATATATTTATATCTATGTTGCATGCTACAGTTTATGTTTTTTTAAAAAAATTTTGCATAGTAGGACATGGTTTTAGCAATTTTAATATAGGTTCATAGATTGGTGCTGGGCGCCCTTGTGGGCCATTTTGAGCCTAGCCGGTTGCCCCGTGGGAGGGTTGAACCCTACATGTTGTGTCTGTGGGGTGGACACCTTAACCATTATGCCATTGTTAACCATGACTCATATACATGATATGTGTTCTAATATTTATGAATTTTTGAACCAGATATCTGCATATTCAAGATATACTAGAGTGGACCAGGTTAAAGCATTTGTATTTAACACTGTATCTTTAAGACTTAATTGATAGCAGGTGCTTCTACTATATAAGGAATGAATTGTTTTTGTGAGTTGTCTGATGAAGGGCCACATCCCTGAAAGCACTTACCTGTTTTATAATAAACTGTGGTACAGTTGGTGTTTGTTTGCTACTTCAACTATATGTGTGTCTAGGTGTTTGCATGAGATTACTGGCTTGGGTTGAGCTACTAAGGGGTGTGCCTTATAGATGAGCACCCATGGTATTGAGATGAGCCAGATATATATATATATATATATATATATATATATATATATATATATATATATATATATATATATATATATATGGGTCTACTTCATTTCACCTAACTTCCAATTCACTGACTTTCATTTCACTGACCCCATTTCACTGAAATTTCATTTGACTGACACTTCATTTCACTGACAGTTCATTTGACTGACAAGTATTATTAGCAAGAAAATGGAATATGCCCCCTTCCCCACTGTAGTGCGACCGTGGAGTTAGAATATATAGTTGGGGGTGTGGGAACAGCCCCCACATCGAGGTGTGGGGCAGCCCCACTTCATTCATATGATATTGTTAAGTTTTGATATAATATTGCTTAGTAAAAGAAGTGGGGGCTTCCACACCCCCCCTTGTGGGGGGCTGTGCCCCCCACACACCCCCAACTATATATTTTAACTCCAGGGTCACACTACAGTGGGGAAGGGGGCATATTCCATTTTCTTGCTAATAATACTTGTCAGTCAAATGAACTGTCAGTGAAATGAAGTTTCAGTGAAATTAAATTTCAGTCATTTGGTCTCAGTCAAATGGGAGTCAGTGAATTGGAAGTTAGGTGAAATGAAGTAGACCCATATATATATATATATATATATATATATATATATATATATATATATATATAGACAGGGCTGATTGCTTAAAATAAACATGCCACTGAGGTCTTAGTACTTGGCAGAGCAGACTATTACATTGGGGGGATGCATGTGGGGGCAGTGGTTTGCTGATCTGGTTCAGGCCGAGCAGTTGGTTATTAATGTGTGTGTGTTTTTTCTCTTTCTCTTCTCTGCAGATGGCTAACTTACCTGGACTGTGACAGTGTTGGCAGGCCATAGTGACTCAGGTGGAGGAACTCTTCCAAGAGGTGATGACTTCAGAGGCGGTTGTGGAGCAGGAGCAGGCACCAGGTCAGAAGAGGTGACATTCCACATTGAGAGCTATAGCTCAGGGGAAAAGGCAGCGTATAGCGAAGGAGGTGGTCACAGCTGGGGCATCGGCTCCGAGTGGGTCTCAAGACAGATGCTCAGGTAATGTTTTTGCTTCATCAGTTCTGGCAGGGGAGATGCTCAATGAGGATGTGGGGGTAAGTGAAGAAGAAGGGGAACTCAGAGGTAGGGACCCCGGGAGAGAATGGCATGTGCTAGGGTATGTGGAGATGGAGGTTGTAGGGGGATGTAAGTGGGGGTAGTGCAGGGTCAGGAGATAGCTCAAGCTCTAGGTTTGGACATAGGTCCCAAATTTGGTCTTTGCCCAGGGGATTGGCTAACCACACAGGCATTTGGACAGGGGTCAGGGGCAGTCTTTTTGACCCCGGACATTCCATCGTCAGTGAAGGAAAAACTTTGGAAAGGGGAATATGTCAATGTATTTAAGTTAATTGATGTGGAAGGGGTGCAGCATTTGATAGAGGCAGAGTTGGCTAATAGTAAGGATTTGTTGGTGGATTTGGCGGCTTTGGGTGGGAAAAGGATAGGTACAATTCACCCCAGGACATGGGATAACTGAGTGATAAGTTTTATTTACTACATGACTCTGCATCTGGAAAAGGACTGGTCTTTGGCTTTGCCCCTTTTGGGTTATTTTCTTACAATTTGGGAGGCGCAACATTTACGGCCAGGGAATGCATGGTTATAGTATGATCAGAGGTTCTGTAAACGGAAGGCAGTGGATTATTCACTATGCTGGGAGGTGCGTCATCCTGAAATATGGTTGACTACCATGATGGATACTTATGGGAGGGTTTAATAGACTGGGAAATGGGGGAGAAGGAGTTAGGGTGTGTTGGTCTTTTAATAGTGGCTCTTGTTCTTGGGTAGGGTGCAAATTTTCACACTCTTGCTCACAGTGTGGGGAAAGTCATTCGACCATTCACTGTGGTTGCCGTGACCTCACTGCCTTGAAATTTTATGGCCCAGGAGGGTGGTTTTCCCTCCATTCAAGGGTTTCAACCATGAGGGGTAGAGGTAATTTTCATAGATCTCGGAGAAGTGGACTCTTTAAGGGCAACATGGGAAGGGGGCCTTTCCCCATTAAGGTGGAGGTTCTACGTGGCATGCTCCAAGGTTTTCCCAACCTTGTGATTAGAAATGAGATATTACAGGGGTTTCAATGAGGGTTTTCTATTAAGTCTAGTGTGGTTGGAGATGGGGTGGTTTGCAAGAATCTGTGCTCAGTGTGTGGTAACGAAGATTTATTGGAGGGATTGGTGGGGAAGGAGCATCAGGCTGGCTGGTTACTGGGTCCATTCGACAGTCCACCTTTTGTTAATTGGAAGGTGTTGCCCTTGGGGTTAGTACCAAAGAAACAGGCTGGGTAGTTTAGGTTGATTCATCATTTGTCTTATCCTGAAGGAGGTTCAGTTAATGATTTCATTGCGAAGGAGGATGTCAAGGTTCATTATGCATCCTTGGATGATGCCATCAAGGTGATTAAGGATTTTAAGGAGCCATGGTTGGTAAAGGTGGATATTGATTCTGCCTTTCGTTTACTGCCAATCAGGCAAGATGATTGACCATTGCTTGGGATAGTGGTGGGTAGCAAATACTATTTTGACAAAGCCAATGGGTTGTTCTGTGGCATGTGCAACATTTGAGAAGTTCAGTATGGTGCTACAGTGGGTATGGCAGCAGAGGGTGGGTACGCAGAAGGCAGTTCATTATTTGGATGATTTTCTGCTAGCTGGAAAAGGATGGTTAGGGGCCCAGGAAGGTTTGCGGGAATTTACGAACATGTGTGAGGAACTAGGGGTACCACTGGCCCAACATAAGATAGAAGGTCCGGCTAGAGCATTATAATTTTTGGGATTAATGGTGGGTGCTGAATGGGGACTATTTTGTTTGCCTTTGGATAAGATAGACAGGCTGAGGACAGCAATAAGGTTTGTTGTGGCTAAGGATGGATTCGGACAGTTATGGAGTTGTTAGGACTTTTGAATTTTGCCTGTCGAGTGGTACACCTAGGGTGTACTTTTTGTAGGTCAGGGCCATTTATGTTGAAAGGGGGCAGGAGTAAACACCATTAGGTATTGGGTTAGGGTGACCAAGTTGGTTCGAGAGGATTTGTTGTTGCAGTCCTGTTTTTTGGGAAAATTTAATGGGATTTCTTTTTGACAGACAGACTGGGTGGGGCAGGAGGAACTTCGGTTATTTATGGATGCAGCTGGGGGCATTGGCATGGGGGCTTACTTTGGAAGACGGTGGTTTGCAGCTAAATGGCCTCAATCTTGGAAGGAAGAATGGAAAGGTGATGTGGCATTTTTAGAGTTGATGCCTATTTGGGCAGCTTTGGTAGTTTGGAAGGACCATTTACTGGACAAGCGAGTAGTTTTCCATTCTGATAACATGGCAGTGGTGCAAGTTTTACAAAAGAAGACAGCTAAGTCAGAATTGTTACTGTTGGTCTTATGTAAACTGGTTTTACAGAGTCTGTTAATAAACTTTTAATTTACAGGAGTGCATGTGTCTGGAGTGAGGAATGACATTGCTGATAGTTTGTCCCGATTTCAGTTATACAGGTTTCGGCTTTTGACTCCAGGGTTGGAGGAAGTGCCGGAACTCCTGCCAGAGGAAGTGAGGAACCTTGAGTCGAGGTAGCCAGGAGGTTGGTGCATCATTCTTGGGCTCTCTCTACGAGGAAGGCTTACAGCAGGCTCTTTGTGAATTTGATCAGTTTGTTCTACAATTGCCAGAAGAGGAAGGGGTGTGGTCGGAGGAATTGTTGCTGCGCTACTTAGCTCAAGCTTGGGGGTTAGGTAAGGCTTTGCAAACTGTTAGGGTGGATTTGGCTGCCATTAGCATTTTTGCCCAGGTATCATGGTTACAGGATTTTATGAAGTCATGGACAGTAGGACATATGTTGAAAGGCTGGGGGAAAGTGGATGGGGAACGTAGGGATATGGGATGGCCACTGACAAGGGTGGTGTTGAAAGTTTTGTTGAAATGATTAGCATTATTACAAGGCAGTTCTTTGGATTATGTTATGTGGTTCACATTATGTGCATGGCTATATTTTGGTGCTTTCCATGTGTCTGAGTTGTTAGGATCGTTATTTTGGAAGGATGTAATGATGGGTGCTGTGGTGGTTATTATTGGGTTGCAAAAGACTAAGACAGATCAACTGGGTAAAGGTTCAGAAGTTCTGCTCAAGGATGATAAGAATGTTAGCCTTTGTCCGATAAGGTGGGCCAAGGAATTCAGAAGGAGGTGGATGGGGAGTTTGTCTGATCTGGTTTTCTGTTTGGTGGATGGGAAGGGTGTGACAAGCAGTAGATTCATACATCTCAATAGGAGAGTTTTTCATCGTAGGGTGTTTCCAGCAGATAGGTTTGCAGCTCATTCCTTTCGAATTGGTAGGGCTTCAGATTTAGCTAGGGAAGGCAATTCCAGTGAGGTTATTAAAAGGGTGGGGAGGTGGTCTTCAAATGCATTTTTATCATATATTAGATAAAGTTTTGTTTTGCATGATTATTAATTTTCTTTTCTTCTTTTTTAGGAAAGCAGATTGTCATACTGGGTCACTCATATATCCACTGGGCAGGGAAATGTGCATTGGTTAGTTAGGATGGTAAAAATGTGGCTTTCTCTCATTTAGGATGGTCAGTGACTTGGCATCGGGTTAGGGGCTTAGATGGGACAGGTTGATGCATGAGTTTGAGCAGGTAAAATTGAGGGTGGGGTATCCTAGAATATTAGTGATTCATTTGGGAGGTAATGATCTTGGAATTCATTCTAAGAAGCGTTTGGTAGATATTATTTTACAGGATTTGTTGGGGTTGCAGATGTTGTACACAGGTATATGTATAGCTTGTTCAGAGTTAGTTCCCCATTTGAGTTGGAGGGATGCTCTTAGTCATCAGGCTATTGAGAGGGTTAGGAGGTTTATTAATCAGAGATTGGCTAGGCAATTAAGGGTTTTAGGGATGCATACTATTGAACATAGAGAATTTTAGGATGTTGATGTTGTTTGGTATCGATCGGATGGGGTGCATTTGAATGAGGTTGGTTTGGATTTGTTTAACGTTCACTTGAAGTTGTTATTAAGAAGGTATTATTTATTTTATTTATGTATTTTACATTTGTTAACCGGGAGAGTCCGACTGGATACATGTCCATTTTCAGCGGAGGCCCGGGGAGAAAAGCTCCAAGTACATAACAGACATATGAACATTGTTAATGCAAAAAAAGGAAGATAGTTGAGTTCTAAATACAATATAAAGATACATCACATCTTGGGAAAAAACAACAGCAGCATATAAAAAAAACATAGGTCAGTTACAAAGTAGGCGCCTTGTTAAAAAGCGATTACGGATAGTGAGGTAAGAGAAGGGTAAATGATAGTGGTTAATCAGGTTTGGAACAGGGACATTGCCAGAGAGTATTGAGATGGGGTTTAAGCTTTTTTTGAATTGTAGGAGTGAGGGTTCTGAGGTGAGCATGGTCGGTAGGGAGTTCCACATTTTACCTACAAAGTTTGAGAATAGAGAATCCCCAGCAGAATTATTGGCTTTGGTAGTTTGAGCTAAGATCTTATTGGAGGAGCGTAAAGATTGCAGGTTAATATAGGGGTTAATGATGTTTTTCAGAGCTGGTGTTTTCTCTGGGTGATACAGTATCTGGTGAGCCGTTTTGAGTCGGTTGAAATGGAGTTGGCTGGAAAACTCTAACCACCCTAGTTGCTTCAAGTTAGTGCAGTGGTGCGTTCTAAAGGTGGAATTTGTGACAAATCTAGCTATGTGATTGTAACAAGAAGCAAGTTTGTTAAGGGTTGTCTTGTTTAGGTTTGTAAAGAGGGGGGAGGCATAGAAAGAGTTGATAGTAGGTGTGTGCTGGCAATTGTAATTTTAGCGTGAGGAGTGAGAAAGTGTTTTACTTTATAGAGAGAGCCAAGCTTTTTATTGACGGTTTTGATGGTAAGATTGAAATGGGTGTCAAATTTAAGGGAGTTATCAATGGTAACACCTAATAGCTTTGTGTGAGCTTCTGGTGATATAGTGATTCCATTGGAGGATGTAATAGAGAAGGTCGGGGGAAGAGTCTTGTTAGTGGGTGAGAAAGTAAGTAGTTTTGTTTTGTTGGGGTTGAGAACTAGTTGTCGACTTGAGAACCATTTTTCTATTAGGTTGAAGGTGTCTTGGGTTGAAGCAGTGAGGTCTGCCAGGTTGGAGGCAGTGCTGATGATAGTCGAATCATCTGCATATTGAATGCATGTGGCATGGGGGGTGATTGTGGGCAGGTCACTAACAAAGATGGTGAAGAGAAGAGGGCCAAGAATAGATCCTTGGGGAACTCCAAGTGTAACAGGTAGGCATGTAGATAATTTGTCCTGCCATAGAACAGCCTGTTGCCTATTGGACAGGTAGGATTGGAACCATTTCAGCGTGGAATTGCTGAGTGATAGTTTTTTTAATGTATGGAGGAGTTGAATATGGTTCACCATATCAAAGGCCTTGGAGAGGTCTAAGAAAAGAGCAGATGATAGTTTATTATTGTTTCTGAAGTTATTGATGGTATTAGAAAAGGATAGTAGGGCTGATGTGGTACTGTGATTTGGCCTGAAGCCATGTTGGGAGTTAGCTAGAATTTTATTTTTGGTGAGGTGTTCCATCAGTTGTTTGTGGACACACTTTTCCATAATTTTGGCCAGGGTATTGGTATTGTGAAGGCTATGGATTAGGAGGGGGAACAGGAGCAGGCTGGTGGTGGAGAAGAGGGACAGGATTGTCCTCTTCTGTTCCCCCTCGAGGGAAGGTGGTCATGGATTGAATTGGGTATCAAGTGAGTTGCTGGACGCTACTTGACTAAAAGTGAAATTCATTGGTTAATGGTTGGTTTGAAAGGAGGTGAGCAAGTATGCTGCCCATTTAAGGTTTCTGGGGTGAGTAGGTACACTGCCCTGGTGGAGGATGTAATAGGGTGAGGAGGTACGCAGCCCTGATGTATGAACTGGCCAGGGTGAGTAGGTACACTGCCCTGAGATCGTTAGTTTGGTGAAGTTATTGTTTATTGTTATTTTCCAGTGTGAATAAAGTTTATGTTTATCTAATATTTTTAATAAAGGTTGTCAAATGTCTTTATGTGTTGGTGTGAGTTATTTAAAAAGGAGGCAGGAACAAAATACTTTATTAGAATGTTGTTAGCAGGAAATAATTCTGGAAAAAACTAAGGCTGAGCATCAGAAATAAACAAAACAATGAAAATGAAATTTTCAAAGTACCAGCCCAAGATGAACACAAAGCACCCTTTCTAACCTGTATAGAATGTCTAGTGATAACAAGCAACGCAAGTGAGTCAATTAGGTTTCTTGAACAAGTAATCTCATCTCATTTCAAAACAAAACAAGCTTCTCTAAGCTCATTTCTTATCGTGGCAGAATATATGGATATTCACAAGTTCGTGAGGAGAATCAGTCTCAATGCGCAATTGTAAAGGCCTTTTAATCACGTTGTCAATAGCAGTCATTAAAGACAAACATGCTTAGCTACTCTGACCTGCAGAGAGCACATGCTGAAAAAGGGGTTACTTTACCAGCATTCACAAATGCAGTTAAGTGATAAGCAGAACTTACTTATTTATTATTTAGTTATTTGTCTTTTTTATCTGGAAAATTCTGACAAGGCAAAGCCTATTTTCAGTGGAGGCCCAGGGAGAAAAGCTGCAGCAGATACATTTAAGATACTTACAACAAAGCATTTTTTACAAAGATAAATTGCATAGATAGTTCTTAAGACATCTGGATATAAACAGGAAACGTGTTCAATTGTGACATTCTACAAAGATAAAACATTTTTTGGTAGGTGTACAGTAGTTAAAGCTAGAAGAGGCATTGCCTAGCTGATGAGGCAAGGATAGTGGGGGTAAGAATACAAGGGTACGTACGGACATAGAACCTAGTTATAAGGTTGTGGTGAAGACTATTTGAAGGAGATGGATAAAGTGAGAAGGTCAGAAAGAAAGTGAAATGTAAACAAGGGATTAAGGTAGAAAGAAAATTGAGGGGAAGTGGTAGGTAGGTTTATTGTGTAAAAGGGGACGCATTTAGTTCATTCATTAGACCCAGGGATTCAGATGCCACCTCTCATCTATCACGCATGTCAGCAAGTAAGTCAGTTTTATTCCTCTGAAACAATTAGCCAGTTGTTCTCAAGCAGTACGGAATAAAATCATCAGAGCCTGTCAATAAGATGGAAGTACCTAGCAGATGTTCTGCCTTGTTTACCTTATAACACACACACACACACACACACACACACACACACACACACACACACACACACACACACACACACACACACACACACACACACACACATCCAGTGGTTTTCTTGGGAAAGGTGTGACATAGTGGGGCTGACAGAAGTCACAGGCCTGTTCTGTGGATTTCTTTTCTCCTGAAAATTGGAAAAAGCAGGTTGCTGCAATGTTTCACTGTGATCTCATGTCCCAAGACGGAGAGTAGAGATTCAAAAAGTTCCAAGGATGCATATTTTTATTTCAGACAAATACAAAATGCTGACAGGATAAAGCAAGGCACAAGCACTGTGTTGCTGGTATGAAAAATACTTTTTTTAATACTGGAGTTTCCTGCCTAAGTGACTTATTCAAAATAAGGCTAGATTACTTTTAAGTATTGACACCATCATAAAAATGAGAAGACAATTTCTTTCTAGTCTGCAAAATATTTGATGTTTCAAATGTGAAATAATCCCAGTAACATTGCAATTATATCTAACTCTGGTCACAGCAAAACATTTGAAAGGTGTAACAAAGCACACAAAGACATTAGTACCACAGTGTAAAGATGAAATGAATATCAAGAATGCATAAAAGCACCAATATGCACCATGTTTCATGGACATGCACTATCTACATAGTACTGAAAAGAAATGTTATTTTTTGTAGCAACCATAACACAGTAAATCCAAGCTCTCCCCAGCACAATGCACACCATAACAGGAACTGAAAAGGATGAACTAAACAGAAGGGGAAAGGTGAACAATAACAAACTGTAAATATATTTGACCTTCTTGACCTTCCTGTTAAACATAACACAGCGCACAAGTGATCAGATGAAGTAAAAGGTACAGCAAATTTCAGTTTCAGTCCTAGCCACTACTTTCTTGAATTACTTTAGTAGGTAACTACGCAGGCAAGCATCTAAGGATGAGCACCGAAACAAAATGTGATGTCGTAGCCTAAGTTGAAGAATATTATGTCCTTTAATGTCTGCAGATGCCACCCTCAGCTGCTCTGAGCTGATAAGAAAAAATGTTCAAAACAGCTACTCACACCAATATCAGACACTAGTGCTCAGTAAGGATTTATGTTATCTGTTACTGAACAAGAAATGCAAGCATAATGGAAGAAACATATGTTGTTGGGTAGACTGATACAGAGGGCAATACTTACTGAAATTAGAACTGCTCACAAAGTGAAGCTGAAAATGCAGACTATGTTCCAACATTTTGCTTGCAAAGAATGGAAAGTGGAGGTGCTGTGAAGCACAAAAGCACCCTGATTTGTAGCAGAGGGTACCTGATAGAGCAGCTGTGAACCCCACACTCATTTTAGAACAGCGAATTTCACTATACTTTCAAAATAATCACGATTCCTTTCCTGGAAAATTATTATCATTATTATGGGCATGATGCAAGATGAAAACCATTTGTCATGCAAGCTGCTTGAATGCATTATAGCCAAAACAAAAGATGCATTTCAGTTATTTGTTTCACAAAGCAAGGGCTGCCGCAGTCATTACTTCACTTACTTACTGTCTATAAACTTCTGCTTTTACAGTATACAAAGACCACTGCAGAAATAGGGAAACATGCATGAAATGTGGCACCCAGAATTCCTGGCGCTCGAAAACTGTCTACATACAATTGTATGTCTGTGCTTACTGAAATAATAGGATACTCAGTATGTTGTGAAGGTCTTGTATTATTTCTATGTTGTCTATTGTCTGTTGACCATAAAATAACCTTCCCAACAACTATGAAGAACACATAAAATGAATACTTTCAAGAAAGAACTGAAAAACTGCTTTATTAAAAACTGCACTTCGGATAAGCATAATATCTACTTACCAATCACTAATAGGCACAGATGCCATTCTTGTTTACTCTTGTCAGTCCAAAGCTAATTATTCTCCTTGCTCTGAACCCTTCTCCATATGTATAGTGTGTATATTCTATGCCATTTCATATTCCCTACACCGTCTCCACATGTATCTGTATCCCTCCCTCCATTTCCCTACCCAGCATACCTCTCAACTTGTTCAGATTTTTACAGAATATCCAGATTTTTTCCCTCATATTTTTAGACTGTTCCTCAAACAATTTGTGTTTTTCTGACAAATTATTGAGGACGGAAGTCATTAAATAATGACATACATTTTAGTTTAAGACTTGACATCCTTCAGAAAATGTATGCTAACACAAGACCTGTTGTTCTAGCAGCCTTCAAGTTTATAAGAACAATATTTAAAATGTGTTCCTAATTTGTGGCCTTCGTCATATTATTTTTTGCAGCACAATTTATTTATGGAATTATCCAGATGTATTTTTTTCTTTCAGTAATTTGAATAGTACTTTTATTTTTTTTCCTCATCCTTTTTTTTTCTTATTTACCTCCATACTTGTGAAATCTTGGATTGGCTAGAAAAATGCATTGCAAATGGTAACAAGGAACTTTGGATATAAAATACAGCTACATTAGATATTTCTTCTTCACAATATATTTTTTACTAATCCTGCAGGTACAATAATGCGACGTCCTTTGCTCATTTTCAGAAAAGATATTCACATGATAATGTCTAATTTACATGATTACTTTTGCATGGATTTGTTAACTGGTAAATTCTGACTAGAACTAATCTATTTTCAGTTTTCATAGAAATATTGGGAGAGAAGCTCCACAGTCACAAATGTATATAAAGCTCTGCAAAACTACATAAATATATATTTTCAAGAAATTAACCCTCTTAACTTTTAATAACACTTCCATAAGGACCTATTTATCCATTCATTCACTCACTTTCGAATGCTCACTTTATCCTCCTCAGGGATGTGGGAGTAAATTAATCCTGGACAGGAGCCCAGTCTAATGTACAGTAGGATGTGCACACACACACACACACACACACACACACACACACACACACACACACACACACACACACACACACATGAACACACACACACACACACACACACGCACACACACGCTCACACACGCACACACACACGCACACACACATACACGCGCGCACACACACACACACACACACACACACACACACACTCACACACACACACACACACACACACACACACACACCTCAAGCACACCTACTGTCAGTTTGTGTAATCGCCAATACACCTAAGACATGTTTTAGCTATAGGGGAAGAAACCAGAGCACCTAGCAAAATACCACTGGGGCACACTATCCTGTTCAAATAATATCACCATAAATGTGTATCACTTCACTGGGTGGCCACGGTGGTGCAGCAGTTAGCATTATCGCCTCACAGCAAGACGTTCTCCGGTTCAATCCTTGGCTGTGGTGCCTTCTGTGCAGAGTCTGCATGTCCTCCCTGTGGTAGCGTGGGTTTCCTCTGGTTGCTCCAGTTTCCTCCCACATCCCAAAGACATGCTGTAGGTGGATTGGACACTCTAAATTGGCCCTAGGCATGAGTGTGTGTGCCTTCTGTGGAAGGTTGGCTGCTGGGCTGGCAACTCAACACTGTAAAACTCCACTGCCAATCATGAGCAGACAGATGGTCCACTGTGGCGACCCCTAACCGGGAAAAGCCAGAAGAAGAAGAAATGTGTATCACTTCACTGCAAGGGAGTATTTTTGAGTAAATAATCAAAATTTGTTTCTGTATAAGCATCTTCAAAATGAATGCCCACTGGCTTTATACTATACATTCAGAATGTAAGAAATATATACCTTTAAAACATGTTTCTCTTTTATTTATTTATTTAGTATTATTATTTATTTATTTATTTTTTGCATATAGATTATTAACTAGATATCTGCTGTTCTAAAGTTCTTAAAACCTTTTGCTGAAAAGCATGACCTGGTATTGCCCTATTTTTTATGCAGTCCACCAACAACAGATACAAACATAATAATAATGTCACTGGATGCCCTTAATAGTAATACACAAAAATGTGTTTACTTTGGATTAATTTCCATACATTTCTACTTTAGTAAATGCACATTAAACAAAATACTCATTTAGGTTTACATTCAGAAATAATATAAAAGCAAATAAATAAATATTACTAAAGATAAAATTTGGGGACAGAATAAAAATAAAACTGGTTTACAGTTTTATTGCTTTTAAGCTATTGAAAATGAAAGAATAATTTCAGACAGAATACAACAGAGTTTTTTTATTATTTGAAACCTCGTATTCAAAGGAAGACAGAAATGAGGACATTGTTTAGATTTATAGGGCATAGTTGTGATAAAACTGGTTATATCGCCATTACATTACAGACCAGCTTTTCATCTGTCAAAATCAGTGGTGAAAAGCTGATATAAACACAAACAAAGTTTGAATATTTTAAGGCCCTAGATTTTGACAGGGATGCTGTACTTATAAGCCAAGTTATTTGCATTTCAGTGAGTACAGGAAGCTGTCCACCACACAATACTGTATCAGCCATGTCATTGAGAATCAGTCCATACCTTTTACATACAAATCTGCACTGATATTCAAGGAAAGAAAAGACAAAATTACTTCACAGCACTAAAGAATATGATTTTATTTTGCATGCTATGCAATAATATAGACGTTCATAGAAATTTAAGGGTTATTTAATTCTGAAAGATGATTACTTTACATATGCATTATTTAATTCACTAATTATTTTGGTTAGATATAATTTTTACAAATTCACAGAACAATAGGTAGGTCATATGCCCCGTGCAGTTCCCCATCCTAACATCTCGCTCAACCCAAAGCTGAGGAGCAAGAAAAAAAGCTCTTCTGTGTTCTTGCAACAGTAGCAAATTGTTTGCTGCAACTATAACAAGCAGCGTGATACACTTACTACCACGTGCTCATTGCTTCAGCACTTCAGAAACGATTTATGAAGCCGCAATATCCTCAGTCAAAGCTGGTAATGCATTTCTTTACCACTGGCAACTGCAACTAGCCCTTCTTAAGTGCTTGTTCCTCGGTAACTACCCACTTTCCCCTGCCATAGATATGGCCCTGCAGTTTCATATCAACTATGTATAACTTCACTTTTTTCTGAAAACTGCTGTATTGCTTTATTGAGAAATATTGTGTCTTGTGAGAACTTTGGATTACACCATTTTTGCAGGAATCACAGTTGCTTGAAACACAAATGCATGAACGTGCATTCTTGTATTCAGTTAAATTGATATACACTTTCTGAAAGGAGAACAAAAACTGCCACTGCAAACCAAAGAAAACACTAAGATATTTCTTTAGAATGCAAAGTAAGAAAGTGAAAAACTTAAATACCACATGTTTACAAGGAGAAGGCCCTGTACTCTCCACACATGTTAAAAAAGGAGAAGACATTGTACTCGCTACACATGTTTACAAGGAGGAGACCCCTGTGCTCTACATACATACTTACAAGGATGTGACCCCTGTACTCTTCACATGTTTACAAGGAGGAGACCACTGTATTCTCCACACGTTTATGAGGAGGAGACCCCTGTACTCTCCTCAGATGTTTACAAGGAGGAGACCCTGTACTATCCAAATATGTTTACAGGGAGGGCCCTGTACTCCTCTGAGATTTCTATAAACTGGATAAAGCAAAACACACACACATATATATATATATATATATATATATATATATATATATATATATATATATATATATATATATATATATATATATATATATATATATATATATACATACAAAAATTTAGTCCTTAATTTCTCCAAAATATTCAATAGTAGAAAGAGAATAATTAGGTCCTGGAAAATATCTTTAATTCAGCAACTTTGAGTTGACTATTGCAGAATAGCAGCTGTTTCGACAACCTGCATGAAAAACATATCTCAGAACTTCAGAATGGTATATGAAACATGGTTCTATTTCTAAATAATCAAACAAATATTTCATCAAGCAGCTTGCATTAAGCAACTATGTCCTAAGCGATTGTGATTCCTACGAACATAGTATAACCAAAGCTGTTGTTCTTATGAAGACTTTCAGTGATAGATACTGTCCTTTGAAACAGTTTTATTGCTCCCATGATAAAGGATACTTGGCAGTGTAGCTAATTCTGAACATTATACAAACAATACATGATTAACTTAAACTGGATTGTAAAGGCCAAAATGGTATTACAACAGGATTTCACAATGCACGTCTGTCTGGTGCATGAAGACACAAAGCATGAGAAAAAGGCTGTTGTTACTCAGTTAGTCAGTGTAAGACAGGGCATGAACTCACTTTTTATACTTTCATGCTGTCTATATTCTTGTTTAACTTTTCCTTCAGAGCTCTTAACTTGTGCTTTTTTGTTGCCATCTTATTTTTAAACAGATCTGACAGCTGTGATCGAACATATACTACAACAGTTGTTAATGAAACAAACAGATCCATTCCATTCTGTAGTTTAAATGTCAAGGCAGACGTTAACAAATGTAGATTTGGGTCAAAACATTCACATGTTAAGAATACAAAAATCAGGCTGATAGCTGGAAATGCTCCAATTACAAATTTTATTTTGTTATATTTATTTTACCAGGGTAGAGTTTAGTCACAGCCCCAGTGATACAATTCATAAGCTGATAGATTATGCACAGAACAAATTATACAACATACAACTAGGATGCAGTGGGACGGTTATGTAGAAACAGTTGTGCTTATTTGAAGTACATGAAATTTGGCTAAACTAGCAAGATATGTATGTCAAACAGATGTTTTTGTAATATGCGAGATACATATCTAGACAAATTCCATGAGACAATGTAAAGAGACATCAGATTTCATTTGCTTAGCTGCCACTGCTTATCCTCCACCCCCAATTAATTAACAACTCAGGATTCAAAGTTTTACATACATACTTGTCGAGAGCAAATATTCCAACTAATTCACAGCAGGCTAAGTTGTTAGGTACAGTGTGCTATACATGAAGTGTTTGAACACAGATACAGAACTGGGTACAATTGCATAGTTAAATCTTTGCCTAAACATCTGGTTAGGGCTAGGATTACAGTATTGCAAATATGTGTATCATATCAACACTGTCACTAAGTTAACTAACAAAAGGGCTGTCTAAATTTAGTGTATTGAATTATGCACACTATCTAAATTCACATTATTTGTGGGAGTGGAGATATACAGAAAGCAAGATATGGAGGGAATACTAAGAAGGAATTAGATTTGCAGGCTATTTTATAGTGTGTGTGTGTGTGTGTGTGTGTGTGTGTGTGTGTGTGTGTGTGTGTGTGTGTGTGTGTGTGTGTGTGTGTGTGTGTGTGTGTGTATGTGTGTGTGTATCAAAAACAAAAATGCTTAGAACAACAAACTTGTGAGTGCACATGTATAAATTAATATCCAAAAAATATATACACAGAACCACATCACGTCACTTAGACATCAAGAATGATTTAACTATTCAACCATACCATAAATAGCAGGAAACCAGGTTTTTCTTCAAAGAAAACACACTTTTTCAGTGCTGATGACAACAGATAACTCAATTTAAATCTAAAAAGGCACTATAATATGTACATATATGTATGTAAAATACACACACACACACACACACACACACACACACACACATACACACATGCATATATTCTTGAGAAATACAAAAAAGCTTAATATCTGCCCATTCATATCTATGTTTACATGTTAAGTGGAAACGTCACTCATATGCCCCTGGATTCATTAACAATCGTGTAGGCTTTGCACAAAACCTACACGATTTCAGAGCGTTAGTGCGATAAGAGCAGCGTTCATTGAATACGTGTGCTGCTCATCGTTCTTACACAGTTACTTGCACAGTACTGTGGCCAGCAAGCCATGAAACAGTGCAGTGAAGTATGAGCGCACGATGTAAACAAACCTGCTTGCCTGTAAGCAAACCTATTACGTCAGCAGATGTGAGCAGCTTGCATGAAGTAAGGGCAAGTTGATTATGTCATATAAGATGCAGTGGATGTTATATGGTGAGAACATACACAGGATGGAATGTTAATAGTGCAGACATAAGTAAGAGGGGAGGGTAAACAGAGACAATGTACTCATTTAATGCAGTCATATGTGATTACGTCACAAAGAAACATTTTAACTTCAACAATTCTAAAAGTTATAGCATTGTGGATAAATTCATCTTATGATTCAAAATGAAAACAAATACATCAAAGAATATTATTAGTAAATAATAAGTATACCGCAACCAGTCATAAACAAATAGGCCCTAATAGTTTTATATGGTTATTAAAAGATTTTTGTGTAAATGGAATTATACCCTGTTCTCAAATTCCCTATGTAAATAACATCATTTTCTCTTTCCACGAGTTCATATATTCTAACCATTGTATTAAAGAATTAATAATACAAAAAATGCAGGGTAATCTCACACAATTTACAAATGCCAGAGTGATCCCCTGATGAGGCCAATAGTGGCAGCTAGTAAATCTAAAACTGGGTCTCTGGCTAAGTTTATAGATGTGAAATATAAGGGTCTATTAGTGTCTAGGCCAAATATTTTGAGGGACTCCTGGCATTTAGTAGAGAATTTGGGTGCCTTGGAATATGATGAAGCTATATTATTTATTACAGTAGACGTTACAAATTTATTTTCAGTTATTCATCATTCTACTGAGATTGATTGGTTTGGGAACTTTTTAAGCCATCAGAGCACCCACTCCAATCATAAAATCTTGTTGACTGAGATTCTTTTAGAGTTAATATTGAATAATAATTGCATTTTTTGAGAGTAAGCAATGGGGTTGGCTTATGCCCCAGTATACACCAATGTGGTATTGGCAGTTTGGGAAGAGTTATATGTTTTCTCTTGTGAATTTTCTTCTCATATGTATGCCTATTATAGATTACAAGACAATATATTAGTTTTGTGGAAGGGGTCTGTTGAACAATAGAAAGATTTTTTAATTGAATGAAAGGAATCTACCAGCTTTTTGAGATTTACTAGTCATATTGATTGGTACAGAATTAAGTTTTTGGCTGCCTCAACAGCAAAAGATATAGTTACCAAAAGATTTACTTCTGCCATTTTCCAGAAAGAAACATTCTCTAACTCCTATTTAAGCTTCACCAGTTGTAACCCCTACCATCAAAAGAGGGGGATAGTCAAAGAGCGATGGTGCACCTATCCAGATTAATGACTGGTGAAAGAATTTTTGAGGAGGAACTACAATTTTTGTGATATTTATTTTTAGATAGCGTTTACCCTAGCAGAATAATATATAGTAAAGATGAAATTTTGGAAGCGTGACATATTAAGTTTGCTCCTTTCCTTAATAGGGGAAGCACCATTGAGTGTATAGCCTGGGTATCACCTACGGTTGAACACGGGAACTATGTTTTGATACACGATAAGTGCTCCTATGCTCTCACCAGTGCGTCTTTTATTATCTCCTTCAGTATTGATGTCAATAGATATGTAGAAGCTGTAAAAAAGGAATTGGGGTTTGGTTTTTAATGTAGAGATGATAAAGATTTTGGGTAACCATCCCAATTATTGAGTTTAGTAGGAGGAGAAATCTGAAGAATTTGTGGAAAGTAATATACCTACGCAGATTAGTCGAGGTAATAACAATTGAATGTTTGAATGTGGACACTGCAAAACAATATAGTTTTATACATGAAGGACCATGCATAATGGTAAAGAGTTATGATCACACCCTATCCTGTCCTGGAATGTTGTGACACCTCTGGATTAGTTTGTCTTGCAAGTTGTACAGTCTGTGATGCATTCTACATGGGCAAAACTAATAGAAAGTTAAAAGATAGAATTAGGGAGCACTAGGGTGTTTCAAAAAATAATTTTACTCTAATCATTTTGCATAGGTTTCTAACGTGAGGTTTGGTGAGTTGTGTATGTATGCAAACAGTTAGAATTGTCTGACTTCATTAAGTGACAGCTCACCGCATGTAAACAATTACAACATTTCCAGTACCGCTAATTGCATTCCAGTGTTGTATTTATATATCTCCAGTCAATTTTACTTGAGCTTCCATAACCTCCTGCAAACTACTTTACTTATTTAAAGCCTTGTGCACTGTTTAATTCTATTTTCATTGTTCAAAATTCCATGCTGTTTCTATTTACACTATGCAGAGTGAAACATTGTATTTAATTACTTTTTGATGATTTATCAATTCATATAGTTTCTGCACATGTGGCTGACAGTGTTAATGTTAATTGACAGAGCCCAGTCACCCTAATAGTGAACCATGAGCTCAGTGAGAAGGTCAACCAGAGCTGCTACTGATGTCTGGCTGGTTGGCCAGCAGTTATCTGCCCTTAGTATCTCAACTTGCTCAAATCAGCTTCCAACCAACAGTCACGTTTTACGCAGAATGTTCCATGATCTTAAAACCAACAAGTTAACTCTTTCAGCAAGTTGCTCAAATGCTGTTGATGAAGTTCTGCAGTTATGGCATTTATCTAGCGTACCTACAATGCAGAAGCTGAATGCAGTGGCAAAGCTCAAAAGTCTGTATGAGAAGCATTCTAGAATCAGGAAGAATAAGAAGCTCCAGTCAGATACAGTCTCAGTTAGAAACAGACTTTAGCAATGCACTTTTGAAGCTTTTTGATGTTGGGCATGCTGATGCAAAATTATTGATAAAGACTCAAGAAGACTGGGATTTTCTACAAGATCAATGTACAGACAGAAAAGTGATAATTGGTGGAGAGGACATTGAATTCAAAAAACGAATGGACATAAAGGAAAAACGACTACAGGAAGAAATAAAACGCAAAGATAAAGAAGAGCTGAAAGAAACGGTCAGAGAAGCCGGAGGGCTGACAGAGGCAGAAGACTGTAACGAACATAAAAATGATGATGAAGATGATGCAGCAGCAAACATATCAAAAATACCACCAGAATTTAGTAACTGGTAGACAGCCTGTCAAAGAAGTGAGCACAGTAGATACAGGATTGCCTGTATCAGTATCCAAACAAATGACGACTGGTGGATGATCCTCTTTTTGTTGCCAGCTTGGACCGCACAAGAATAACTTCTCATCAAGTGATGCATATTGTTGCTGGCATTGACGTAAATAATCTCGTCATGTCCACAAGTTCAATACACAGAGCAAGGCAAGCTGCACGACAATCCATTGCTGAGAAAGTAAAGAAGCAGTTTCAACCATCAACACCCCTTGTAGCACATTTTGATAGGAAGCTGCTACCTCAAAGTGATGGAGAATTTGCTGATTACATGCCAATTGCTGTTACAGGTCAAAATCCTGAAAAACTGCTGGACATACCCCAACTTCCATCAAGCACTGGTGAACTGATGGGACAAGCAGTGGTACAGACATTGCATAGCTGGCCAGATGTTCTAGAATGGCTAGCCAGTTTGTGCTTTGATACTACCAGTGCCAGTACTGGTGTGCACACAGGTGCCATCACAGTGATTCAGAGAGCATTTGAGAAATGACTCTTGTTTTTACCATGCAGACATCACAGTTTAGAAATTATTTCTACGGCAGTGTTTGACATGTTCTTCCCATCTTCAGGACCACAAATAGCAGTTTTTAGAAGATTTAAAGAATACTGGAAACTTCTTGACTTGAATGCATACGTACCACTGGTTAAAAAAACTGGAGGTAATGGATGCCTGCCTGTTAGACTGTGAGAAACACTGGCTAGCTGAGAAGCAAAGTGAGGTTGTTGTACTACTGTAAGACAACCTGACATATGAAATACAGCCTTGTGATGACTAACTTGAATTTCTCAAGCTGTCACTGCTCATCCTCGATGACTAACCACAAGGTGAAGCATTTGCTTTCAGTCCCCCTGATGCATACCATCATGCCAGGTGGAGGGCAAAAGGCATATACTCCTTCCGGGAGTAGTTTAGATTTAACTGCACATGAAATTCAGGCTTTTTGATGAATCTGCCTCTTCACAGTGACAGTGCACATTATGGCATGGTTTTCAGCTATTGACACTTGCAATGCTCCACTCAATGATCTTTGCCTGTTGCAGACACTGGAGTCATTTACAGCCATAGACAACCAGATGGCTCAAGTTGCTTTACAAAAGCTCAAGGGACACCTTTGGTATTTGTGTGAAGATCTCATAGCACTGTCCTTGTTCTCAGATCAAGTGTGGAAAGAAGAGAAACAGCACATTACTGAAGCCTTGAAAAGGCCACCCAGTAAGGAAGATCTAAGAAGACTCAATGCAAAAGCTGTTGCCAGTTTCCAGGGCATGACCTTATCTGACTTTGCAACAGAACAATCAATTAATCAGTTCACTGCTGTCAACATAAACCCATCTTTCCTAACAGCTGATCCTGCAACATGGAGAGACATACCTGACTTTTATTGCAAAACAAACTGGTACAGTTTTGCAAGTTGTTAACAACTGTGCCAAACGAGCAGTCAAATTAGCAACTGACCTGTCAAGTGCTGACTCACAATGAGGAACAGTGAAAGCTGGTACATCAGATCATTGAACACCATCAACAGAAAGTCACAGACTCACTAAAAAGACACTATAGTACTATAAATGAACTGATGTAAACTTGAGCTTACTACCTATGAATGTTGTTAATTTTTACTAGGCTTATTTTTTCCTAAACTGACATTTGTGTTGCTCAGAATTACAAACAGGCATTTCAGATGCAGCATGAAAGTGATATTTGCCATTTGTGTACTGATTTGTGAATATATTTCATTTCTATTGGCGCAATTTGGAAAAAAAATGTAAAAATCTCAGAATTAAAGTACATTGAGCTGTCACTTAAATTAGAGTTTAAGGCTTTACATTTTACATGGTTCTTTGTCTTACCAATCCTCATAAAATCAGGGGGTATGCGAACAGAAAATCAAAAAAAAAAATGTTTTTGCATATATACATGAAACACCCTAGGGAGCATGTTTATGACATAAAAATGAATAAGTCCATGAATGTCTTAAACAGACACCAAATCTATTATGTTGCTTTTAAGAAGTTTGTTTTCTTTCCAATTGATACAGCAGTGAAGGTTGAAACAGGGAGTAACTTTCAGGTGTTATTAGAACACGAGGAATTGATTTGGCAGCTAAGATTGAATGCCATAGACCCTCCCCCCTTCCTCATGGTCTTAATGACAATGTTTCAATCAAGTACGAGTGTGCTAAAATTAAAAACAAATGTTTTGTAACTTAAACAACTAATTTTTATTGTTTATTTTTAATTTTATTTTTTTTGATCTGACAACATCTTATGAATTTGTAACTTTTGATAGTGAGATTAAAACTTAGGCGATTAATTTTATTGCTGTGATATTTATTAAATTATAAGCTTGTTATGATTATTTTTATCACTATTTTTGTTGTATATCAAGTATCTTTGCAATTACATACTTGTTTTATTTATGTTATGTTATATTATTACGTTGTACTATTGCTATGGCTTTTTTAAAATTAGGTCTATAGTGATATACATATCAACTTTTTTTTTAAAAAATCAGTTAGAAACTAATGATTGAGTCATTTTTCATGAGGAGGTGTTAGTGATTGGTTACAATGTATATTTAAATAGATCTACATTTTACTTGGCATTAACTCTGATGAAGCCCATGTAATTAGGATGAAAGTGCTAAGTTAATGTTATTTGTTGGTGTCTGGTGAATTAAAGGAGTGTGAGACTACTCTGCTGGGCATGTTTTTTTTTGTTTGTTTGGTTTTTTGTATTTTTAGCTCCTTGTGTTTTTGCTGGTTCCTGATTAAAGGCTTAATATTTTCTATGTTTCCAATTGCATATACAAATGACTGTTTAGAAACTCATAATTTAAACAACGTTATGATTGAAACAACAACAAAGTAACTTAATTTATTAGCATTGATTCTTAAATGGTACTGATATATCTATCTATCTATCTATATATATATATATATATATATATATATATATATATATATATATATATATATATATACTGTTGAAAATGTATGGTCCAAATACAATGAAGATTCTGAGAATTGCTTAATTTTACAAACATTTACATACTTTGTGAACACAGAGATAAGTAAGATATTTAACCTATATAATAAATCATTCCCCAAATGATTGGAATTCTTAATAAATATCAATATTAATGCAATAAAAAAATCACATTTTTCACAAATTTATAAAATTCTTAAGTTAGATTTCATATATTTAGTCAATTTCTATTGCAATTAGTCCATAGAAATTAATAATGACGACTTCTCTGAAGAATATAAGAAAATAATATTAAAAGCTACAGATAATACCATAGATATGGGATAGAAGAGACAGTGAGGAAGAGGGAGAAGGGGGGAGGAGGTGGAGAATCAACTGGACCGTGACGTTTTATATGAGATATATGCTATTCTGCAGCTGTGAAGGGGATTGCTTTCTGTTTTTCCATTTCTTGTGTCATTTGCTTTGTGATGATCATCTGGGTTTCATCTCCCTTTTTTATATCTAGGCAGAATGGGTTCTCTTTTTGCATAACCACCTGCACATGGTAAGCGTACCTTTTGTATTCTTATTAATCTACAAAAGGCAGGTGCATGTGTAACTGTAAGTTATTTGTTTTTGTTCCATTAGCATCTCTTAATTTTTATGCATCACATAATGTAGGTGTGATCTTTGTTTATTCTATTTCTCTTGTTTTTGTGTTGCTTATTTATTATCATAGATGATCCTGTCAGTGACACTGTGGAACTCTTACTGCCTGATGACAGAATATTGGTAGCTACTGATGATGATGGTGATGAGGAAGATGTACAATCTAGTGGTTCAAGGGATCTGTCTGACACTAAAGTTGTGACTCCAACATCTCCTGCCCATATTTCAGATACAGTCATTATGCCTGCACATACCCATGACACAGAGAGGTTAGACATGGGGCAGATTGAGGGTGACACAGTTTATCAGGATAGTGTGGTTATTTCAGTTGCAGAATGGGTTGATTCTCCCTGTAGCCATCATGAGGGTGAGGTGCCACACAAGCAGATTTGTAGAGGTGCTCAGAGGAGGCCTGCTATCCACCCTCCGCCTGATGTTAGTGTGTTAATAGGTAATGCACAACAAATGTCTAGGGCCATCACAGAGGCACAGGCAAGTTCTCCAAAGGCTTCAAAAGAGATAGTGTGAGTGTTAAACATTGTGCATTCTAACACACAGGACTGTCTGAACCCTGTGGGTGACTCCTTGGACAGAATGAATAACACACTAGATCAGGGAGTGTCTGTAATGGAACATCTGCTGGGGGAGAGTCAGCATCCAAGTGGCCATAGAGCAGCTGCATCATCCGGTGTTAGCCGGCATGGTTGTGCAAGATCCCACTGCCATAGTGGCACTGCTTCCATTGCTCAACATCCACATGTGGTAGGCTACATGGTCATGATCTAGGACGTAGTCATGAAGACAGCTCTTCCAGCAGACATTACTCACGTTCAAGTAGCACTCCAAATTCTAGCCAGGGCCATGGAACTAGCAGTGCAACATTTGGCAGAGGTGGTTCTTATGGTCAGGGGCAGCGATGCTGAACAGATTAGTCTACCATGCATGCCTCAGACCTGTCTAACATGCCAGGACATAGTGCTTGTGCAATGCTTGATTTTGTTCATACAGACACACACATTCAGCAAATACTTGCCCATACCACTTCACCCACACACACACACACACACACACACACACACACACACACACACACACACACACACACACACACACACACACACACACCTGTGGGGTACTTATCTAAGCAGTACTGCAGACTACTATGCATATCTTGCTAGTGGCCCTGCAAATTGGATACTTAAGGAATAAATTGTTGTTTTACTCACATACACTCACTTCTTTGGTATCAGGCCTGCCCTCCTGTTCCCCACTCACACTGTGCAAGTGATGACTGTGCCTTGCCTTTTGCACATTTCTTTGTGACTTCAGGTTGCATATATGTCTAATGCACAGAGTCGATAGCTACTGCTTTCTTACTCAGAACCTTCCTTTGCTGTAAATGTGTTGCAGAATAAATGTTTTTACTCGTCATTCATAATCAGTTGTGCATGATTGCTTCAGTAATTGTTGACCCTCACTATATTTTTCCTTTACTGTTTTTACTAATACAGTCAAAGGAGATGATTAAGTCCTGCTTATTTGTATACATATGCAAATGATGCTACCATTGACCTGTTCAACTGAAATATGTGATGCACAGTATTGGGCAAAATCCATAATTGTATATTGCAAATATCACTCATAAGCTATGACTGTAAACCTGGGACATGCATCACCTTAGGAACATTTGTATTTTACAGTAATCAGTTATATAACTCAGTTGTTTTTTTTTTCTGTACAAGTTCCAGACTTATCCTGTTAATACTACAGTTACAAGATGTGTCCTTGAGGAGTTGTCTCTGTCTGATGCTAACGGAACACAGTCGTAACATGTTTAAGGAATGGTGTTGCAGTTTTGCAAGTGTCAGTTTTATTATTTGTATGTGCTTACGCTCTTATTTTTTCATTTAGGTAGTCACTGCTATCCTTTGCCTATTAGCCAGAGCCATGGCTTATTGTGCACACCTATATCTACTGGCACCATCCACAGCTGGTGGTTCTTCCTCAGACTCATCATCATCATCTGTATCTGCTATAGCTGCTGGCCCTGCCTGTAGTACTGGGAACTGTGGTCCTGCCTCTAAGTGTCCCTGTTGAAACAGTCTCCTGACAATGATAGTTTGCAGCATAGAACAGACAGTGAGTATTCTGGCAGAGGCTGCACAGTCATACTGCAGGACACCTCCTGAGGTGTCTAAACACTGGAACCTTGAACCAAATACATGTTCTGTGATATTCCTAGTTTGAGCATGGGCATCATTGTATCCTTGATCGGTGAAGCTGTGTGGGTTTCACAGGGGTGTCATGAGCCAAGGTTCCAGTGCATAACTTGCATCCCCCACTAGATGCCCCTGTAGAAAGTTACCCCTAACAAACTTTGTGCACAGCTCACATGTGTGGCACATGTGTGATTCATGATAACTGCCTGGGTTACCTGCGCAGACACTGTAGATAATCCCTTGGGCTTTATAGACATCCTGACCATTTATAGAGTGATATCCTTCCCTGATAATGTGCATACTTCTCTGTTCACTGGGTGGGACTTATATATATATATATACTTATCTATATATATATATATATATATATATATATATATATATATATATATATATATATATATATATATACACACAATCCATGGCCTCCAAAACTTCAGGGAGGTATGCTATTGCATAAAGTTCCTGCATTCTTGTTCTCTCCTCTCGGGTGTGTGGGGAAACAGATATGCTCCCTTGCATGTTATAGAATTGCATTTAAAAACTGAAGCAATATTCTGGAAGATGAGGCCCATGACAGACTTAATATATTCCCTGTGGGTCTCTGGAAAGTACCTGTAGCTGGTATAGATAAAGTTACACATTCCTTTGTTTCCACTAGGATAGATTCTCCATGATTTCCCTTGGGCCTCAGGTGAGGGTGGCTGAGGTTGCATATTTCCTCTAGTGTTTCCTTATCTATTTATTATTACTCTACAATTCCTATCTCATGCAGTCGATAGTAGGTCATCAAGGTCTAAACACCTTTCTTCTTCTTCTTCTTCTTCTTATTGGCCATGATCTGGCAGCAGCACTTTGAATTAAAGCCTGTTGCACATACAGGTTAATGATGACTGCAGTAACCCCTAACATGTTTTTTTTTCTAAGAGTAATCATGGATGTAATCCAAATAGTTTTGGATTTTAGGGCAAATGGCTACGCTGAGTGTACACGATTCCTTTATAGGTGCCTGAGTAGCTCTGTTGGATTAGTTAATTAACATATATTTGGCTACTTATGCTTTCATTAACATATTTTGCCATTTACCCTTGATTTGAGGCTCTACACAAACTGTAGAGCCATTTAATAAATATCAAATAGCATGCTGTCACATGCAAGGCATGCCACAACTCATACATGAGAGCTGCACTTAATGTAGCTGTTCATGAATCTGACCCATGACCTCTTACTTGTTGTTCAGTATGTTGACAATGTATTTCTAATTATATTCAATATCATTACATGAATTGGAGGCATAAGGTTAAATTCAAAACATCTAATAAAAACAACTATATGTCCAAAAGTAAAATAAAACAACAATAAAACAGTCACAGAAACGTACTAACGAAAATCCAATTTAATAGACCTAACGCTTCGGCTTCACATACAGCCTTCAAAGAAACTGGATTTTCGTTAGTATGTTTCTGTGACCATTTTATTGTTGTTTTAAATTCAAAACACCACCTGTGATAAATGCCAAAATATAAATTTGTGAGACATAAAAATTGTGGGTTATGACCTCCACAGAAAGAGAAGGAGGTGGTCAGTGATGGAATTAGACATGGTGCTAATGCTAAGGCTGTCATTATGAAAAAAGGCTAAAACCCAACCAAGATATTCTCTCTTTTGGAGATTTTGTCATTTCTAGTAGAGGAAGTTTTAATTGAACTAGACTAAAAAGATGTGTTTCATCATGGGCATATAATATATCTTTGGCATTATTTAGATCGAGATAGAAGGGATGTACAGTGCACTGAAGCATTTAGGACTACAGTAAAAAGAACAGATTAATTCTATGTAGGCAAGAAGCTGGAAGGCAAACTTTATACACTGTCTTAACTTCTGGCAGATTATGGCAATTCCTCGAACATCTTAGGCAAGGTTCAAATGACAAATTCACCACCGTAACAGGTACAAGCAAGCAAAATCTGAGGGTAATGCTACTCAATGCTAGAAGTCTAAACCTCAAAATGCACTCACTCGAGGCACTCCTTAAAATGGAGAACATTGACATCTGTGCAGTGACAGAGACCTGGTTCAAAGCTCCAGAGAGCACCCCTGCATTACCAGGCTTCAATTCATACCACACCATTCAGCCACCTAACCCAGAAAGAAGCACTAAAGTCGGAGGCATGTCCATATTCATTAAGGATATCCACACCTCCAGGCTAGTTGCACAGCATAATGCATCCGAGATTATCCAAGTGCAACTAACTCTGGGCAAGACCGCAATCCAAATTGTAGCTTGCTACAGACCCCCGACCATGCCCCAGGATTCACACTCCTCATTTCTTGATACACTGGAAAGTATTAGGGTACAACCCAACACCCTAATAATGGGCGATTTCAACTACCCCACCATTAACTGGGAAAACTACTCATGTACTAGAATTCATAAATTCCAACGCCTTGGATGAACATATTCACACCCCCACCAGGGACAGCAATATCCTAGACCTGGTCATTACCAACATGGGAAACCAGTGTTCCACACCAGAGGTCAATTCCTCGTTGGTCAGATCTGACCACAAGCTAATCAGCCTAGACATCCACATCCCACGCCCAGCCCCAATTAGGGAAACCATCGTAAAAAACTTCTCCAAAGCCAACTTCACACTTCTTAAGACAGAAGTGGCAAACTTCATGACACCCATGCAGATGGAAAATAGAGGTATGACTGCCGAATCCTACACAAATGCACTTTATAAGCACTTACACGAGTGCATGGATCATGCTATCCCTAATAGTACCAAGATGTTATCCTCCAAAAAAAGGAAGCCAATCTGGTAGTCCTCTGCCATAAACAAACTCTACAACAGAAGAAAGAAACTGTTGCAAAAAAAGAGTAAAATCCCATGACTGGAGGAACTTCCTGGTCAACCTCAGTAAGAAGCTGAGATCCCTCATAAAATCCTCCAAAGCTAGTTACAAAAACAAAATTGCCACTGACACTAAAGACAACCACAAAGCATTCTATAGCTATGTCAAGAATCTGAATGGGAGCACTCAGATCTACTCTGAGTTACAGCACAATGGCACTAAATATACAGAACCAACTGATATTGCCAACATCCTAGCAGATAGGTTCAGTGCTAACTTTACCCCCCCTCTCACCCCCTAGAGGGCCCATCTCTATACCGGAAGAATGCAAAGTTCCTATAATCACGGCTGCACAGGTAAAAAACACACTCTCCAAAGCCAAGAACACAGCATCCATGGGACCTGACAATATCCCAGGCTGCATTCTACACGAACTACAGAATGAACTGGCACACTACCTAAGTACCATGTTCAATCATAGCCTCACCTCAGGCTTTGTACCCACTGAATGGCGCACTGCGACGGTTATCCCATTCACAAAGGGGGAGCCACGACGGACCCCAAGAACTACCGCCCCATTTGCATGACGAGCCTGGTCTGCAAGACCATGGAACGTATCATTGTGGAACTCATAAACAAAGACATTGGTAATCTCCAAACTCTGGACCTTACCCAATTTGGATTTGTAAAAGGCAGATCATGTCTCCTAAACCTGATTGACTTTTTTGAAGCAGTCACCAAAGCCATAGATGAGGATAAAATGGTTCACACAGCTTATCTAGATCTCGCCAAGGCTTTCAACACCATCCCCCACTCTGGAATTATAGATAAGCTCACTAAACTAGGTATAAATCCCTATGTCACAAGATGGGTTGCCAACTGGCTCACGGACAGAACCCACACTGTGAAAGTAGCGGATTCTAAATCCGACATCAGACCAGTGACAAGTGGAGTACCACAGGGTTCAGTCCTGGGTCCTCTCCTGTTCAGTATCTACTTCTCTGAAGTGCAGGCCAACACAGAAGGTCTTTGGCTAACAAAGTTTGCAGATGACTGCAAACTAGGAGCCATAATCCGAAACTCCTAACGATGTGGACAAACTACAAAAGGGCCTCACTGAGACAGATACCTGGTGTCAAAGCCATGGCCTGAAGCTCAATGCCAAAAAGTGTATTGTCATCCCCTTTGGTACAAACTCTGTACCCATGAACTACCACATAGCTGGTAGTCTACTTAATGCCGAAAATGTGATAAGAGACCTTGGTACACAGGTGGACAATAGTCTCTCCTTTGATAATCACATCGCCACAGTGGTCAGGAAATCCTTCTACGTGGCTCATCTCATCACAAAAGGATTCTCATCCAGAAAAAAAGAGGTTATTGTTCCCCTCTACTCATCACTCATTAGACCCATTATAGAGTACAACGTCCCTTTCGGTATGTACCTCACAAGACATCTACAACAACTGGAAAGACCACAGAAATACCTCAACAAAGAGGATTACTGGCCTCAAACAGTTGCCCTATGCAGACTGTCTAAAAAAAACTACAGCTTTACTCCATCACATATCGCCTACTCAGAGGCGATCTCTGCCTAACATACAAAGCTATGTCAAACCCAGAGCTGTTGGACATGCTCCACTTAAAGAAATCCCAATCCCTCCGAGCTACACGCTCTAGGGACCTAAACCTTGTCACACAATAAACAGAACATGATGGAGGGATAGATTCCTGTCCCAGAGACTTCCCATACTCTGGAACAAACTACCTTTCTATGTCAAACAGAGCTCCTCGTTAGCACTCTTCAAGAAAAATCTTGATGATTGGATGGGAAATGGGAAATTCAGCCTGGGGATCATTTCTGTGGCTCTGCTCGACAGGGGCACAGGAAATTAATTTTCTTGGGTGGCAAAAGCCAGGGTACATTTTTTGGCTAGGCTTGTATGGGCCCTAGGGCCGATAGCCTAGTACCTACCTATGAACCTATGAACCTATATGTCACACCTGACTACACTATAGCATGCTATGAGAATGTCCATGTGTTTCATATGAAGATGTGAGTAGGTTTGTGAAAGAGATAAGTCTTCAGGTTTATAACAAAGAAGCCAGCACTGAAGGATGTTCAGTTTATTATGATCACTACTTGACTTTACCTAAATCAGTTTAAGTCACACTGCATGTCGCCTGATGAAGTCATGCACTCCACAAGTCATATATTGTTAGGACATTGGTCAATGTATGCTGAGAATCACTACATATGACAAAGAAGGCTGATCTTCAACTTTCATGGATAACTCCAACTACAAAAATGGGCCAGCCCCATCTTTGAAATTTCAGAGATGGGTCAAAACGTAATCCATAGCGTTGTTTAAAGTTTATCTTAAAGGCTTTCTTGAAGTGGTTATCACCAGTACTGGTGGTGAAAAAGTGCAAGTGTTTGATATTATATCCACAAAAGTTGAGAAATGAATGAGGAGGCAGTATGTCTTACAGGCAAGAAAGCTGTACAAGATAAGGCATGTGTACAACTAGAGAAGAGGTGAATAGTGTAATTGGAAAGAAGGAAGGTGCCTGACAAATAAAATGCTGTGCTTGTCTGTAAGATAAACAATACACATGAGCCAGAAGTAAACTTAACATCTTTTAGACAGATGAAGTAGATCAAGGGAGCTGTAAGTCTTCTTCTTCTTTTTTCTGCTTTTTCCCGGTTAGGGGTCGCCACAGCAGATCACCTGTTCACTCATGATTGGCAGTGGAGTTTTACGGTGTTGAGTTGCCAGCACAGTGCCCAGCCTTCCACAGAAGGCACACACACACACACACACACGCCTAGGGCCAATTTAGAGTGTCCAATCCACCTGCAGCATGTCTTTGGGATGAAACCAGAGTACCCGGGGAAACCCATGTGACCACAGGGAGGACATGCAGACTCCGCACAGAAGGCACCCCAGCTGAGGATTGAACTGGAGAACCTCTTGCTGTGAGGCAGCAATGCTAACCGTTGCACCACCGCAGCCACCCCTGAAAATAAAAGGAATCACAGATTAAAGAGGGAAGGTGGATGGGGTATGCGGAAAAGGATTTTCCTTTCTAGACCCAGAATGATGGTGCAGAGACCCATCCTAGTCCTAGTAATCAGTTTATATTACTGAGCAACCTGCAGATATTTAAAGTCTATAATGTTGCATCCCAGTAGCAGTCAGCCAATCCAAATCCAATAAATGCTCAAGCAGAAGTTGCCCAGTAAAAAACAGGCACTCCAATCTTCCAACAGAACCCAGAGTCAGGTTGTTAGTGTGCCCTCTTGACATGTTTTCTTCTTTCTTTTGTTCTTTCTTTCTTTTTTCTTTCTCTACTTGTTTGATAACCTGGTCAGTGAGCCGTTACTGGACCATTTTTATCTAAAACCTGGGTTAAATGACCAGATAAATGTGCAAGAGAAATACACAACACATGAAGATGCATATTGTAAAGACAAATTTACAAGTGAGATATCAAACATGAAAATGCAGTAAGCAAAAAGGAGATAAGACATAAAGTACAGACAATTGCAATAGTAAAACATAAGAGATAATATAAGGATATACATACGTACAATGCATACAAGTTTTCAGAGCAATACAGATTTACATTTTTGAATTAATAATGATGTTCAATGCAAGACGAAACTTGAAGTGAGCTGTTTATACTAACCCGAATCTGAAAAGCAATTGATTTTTATAGTCTTCCTTAAGATGCAGTTTCAACTTTTTCTAAAATAGTTGCATCATTTATTCTGCAGCAGTCTCACATAGTAGATTATTCTAGAAATGCGAAGTTAACTTGGTAAAAGATCATTCATAAGCAACTAATGAAAATTGGAGTAATTTTAATTGGAGTCTGTCAGTGTGTTGTGACATGTATATTGATTCAAGTGGCCTTAGCTCACACTGGCATATTGTGGGCGGTATGTATTATTGAGCATTTTTAAAGTTAATGAACTTAACACATAGTTGGCCTTGGCTATGCTTGGAAGCCATCTAGTTTTTGTAGAGCTAAGCAGTGATGTTCCCTGTTTCTTGATATATGAGAGGTAAGGCTCAGTTTTCTGCAGTCTGTAACATGCTCATGTTGGGGGCTGACAGGTGAGCCATAGTAGGAAGAGTATATTCTAACCTGGGAATTAGAACATTAATGGCTATTGATGGGTTCTAAGGAAACTTCCATTGTTGTAAGTTGTTTGAGGTATTGGTGAAATTATTATTATTATTATTATTATTATTGATTATTTTTCTGTATGGGTATTATTATTATTATTATTATTATTATTATTGATAGGAGTTTTACGGTGTCGAGTTGCCAGCTCAGTGCCCAACCTTCCACAGAAGGCACACGCATGCATGCACTCACGCCTAGGGCCAGTTTAGAGTGTTCAATCCACCTACAGCATGTCTTTGGGAAAATACTTAATACTTATCAGAGTTCTTATTTCATCCAGCTTAAAAATACATTCAAGCAAACCAGCAAAGCACTTAAGAGTATCATTAGGAATCTCAAAGCTGCATGTGAACTTAAAATAGCAACTGAAACCAAAATTAACTACAAATATTTCTTAAACTATGAAAGGAAGTTGAGAACTAGCACCCAGCAATGTTCAAAGCTAGTCCACAATAATGCTGTCCACTCTGACTAAAAAGAAATAGCTAGTATCCTAGCTAACAAAATTAGAGGATGGAGTCATCTACCAAAGTCATTTACATGGAATGCTGTTCATTTGAATATAAATTGCTGAAAACAACAATTTTGGCAATCCTTGAGGCATCTATCAACATTAATTCAAACTTAGTACACATTTTACAATACCTACAGTAATATCAGCACTATGGATGTCACATTACCAGCAATCTTGTATAGTTACTATGGAATAAATCATCTCAGCCATCTCAGCCCTCTGAAAAAATAAGGACATCTCGGCTGTGGCCCTGATAATATACCAGGTTGCCTGATTATCAGTACCAAATATGGCCTGTTCAAATTCCTACTTAACCTATATAATGTAAGGTATTAGTATTATAATACTATGGCACAAGGCTGAACCAATTACAAGCCCCGGTCACTATAGACCCATTAGTCTCACTAACCTCATGTGTAAAATGGTGGAATATATTATTTCAGAACGTCTTAATGTGGATATTAAAAATCTCTTGTACCCTCATCAAAATGTAGTCCAAAAGTGAGGAGTGCACCAGGCTGCAAATAAATCTCACCAAATCTTCCACAGACTGTCCTTTATTAAGACAAACAGGTATAAAAATAGACAGGTAAGCTTTGCGTTGGTGTAACGCTTCTTCAGACCTTTAAAGATGTATGAATAATGCATCCCTTTATATACCATAGTACATTGCACCTTAATTGATTAAAGACCACAAGGTGTAATTGATGTAGTTAATGATGCTTACAAATTCAAACAAGTCTGAGTATAAATGTCTTACTAAATTCTACAAAGCTTATGAAAGCACATATAGTAAACTTGTGAAAACACACATAAATAGACTTATGAGTTAAAAACACATATGTTAAAACATATATTAAAACATATATTAAAAACATGAATATTGAATACATAATATAAATGTGTAGAATTCAGTGGTTCAAGGGTCTACTGGCTAGAAAGGGTTTGAGGGATATCTTATCATTGAGCCCATAAAAATGGGCTTGTAGCCTAAGAATCCATTTGTTCTCTATTCCTTCTGTGTGGCTTTTAATGTTACCTAGCCTATTAGTTCTTGTTAAAGTCTCAAGGACCATGAATTTAAAACAATGTGAAGATCCTTTATCTAAAACATGTCGTGCTAGGGCATTTGTTGTATTCTGTTTATCAATTGCATAGATGTGTTCTCTTATTCGCTCACGTAATGTCCTATTGGTTTTGCCAACATAAAAAAGTGTACATTGTTGGCATTGAGCGAGGTATATAACATCTCTAGTTTTACAACATGCATATCCCTTGAACGAATATTCACGTCCTGTGTGTGGATGTATGAATTTATCAGTTGCAGCTATATATTTGCATTGCTTACAACTTAAACATGCAAAGGTTCCTGTCTTATGTGGAAAAGTATTGACCTTGTGAAGATTTTCATAACATAGTCTCCTATCTAGGGACTTCATGTTTCTATAAGATATTGTTGGTCTAGTATCAACTAAGTCTTTTATTTTCTCATCCATCAAGAGTAATTTCCAATTGTCTCCTATAACCTGCCTTACTTGATTATTGATATTAGTATAAGGAATAATCAGTCTGTTTACTGCTGGGGGATTGGTTTTGATGTTCAACCCATCATTATCATCTACTCTCCTTAAAAACGGAGTGCCCTTACCTACTCTGTGAATATCCCCATGAATTAGTGCTTCATGTACTTCTGTCTCTTTATAGCCCTTTCTAAAAATTCTTTTAAGTATAGTCTTCTGTTTATTAAAGGTAGACTCTTGAGTGGTTAATCTAGAGGCCCGTAACATTTGATTCTTGGGAATGTTTTTGTGTATATGTTTGGGATGCATGCTGCTGCGATGCAGTAAGTTGTTTTTCCAACATGTCTTCCTAAATAACTCAGTGTCTATGCCATGGGTTCCCTTAGTTAGCTTAACATCCAAAAATACAATCTCCAAAACAGAGTAGCTGCATTCAAAATTCAGAAAATCAGTAGTGGCATTCAAGTATCTAACAAAGTCTGTTAGTAATGTAACTGATCCCCCCCATACAATACACACATCGTCAACAAATCTACTATAATGTTTTAAGTGTTGACAGTATAAAGCATGATTAAATACATAAGTGTCTTCCCATTGTGCCAACACCATGGTCCTTGAGACTTTAACAAGAACTAATAGGCTAGGTAACATTAAAAGCCACACAGAAGGGATAGAGAACAAATGGATTCTTAGGCTACAAGCCCATTTTTATGGGCTCAATGATAAGATATCCCTCAAACCCTTTCTAGCCAGTAGACCCTTGAACCACTGAATTCTACACATTTATATTATGTATTCAATATTCATGTTTTTAATATATGTTTTAATATATGTTTTAACATATGTGTTTTTAACTCATGAGTCTATTTATGTGTGTTTTCACAAGTTTACTATATGTGCTTTCATAAGCTTTGTAGAATTTAGTAAGACATTTATACTCAGACTTGTTTGAATTTGTAAGCATCATTAACTACATCAATTACACCTTGTGGTCTTTAATCAATTAAGGTGCAATGTACTATGGTATATAAAGGGATGCATTATTCATACATCTTTAAAGGTCTGAAGAAGCGTTACACCAACGCGAAAGCGCTTACCTGTCTATTTTTATACCTGTTTGTCTTAATAAAGGACAGTCTGTGGAAGATTTGGTGAGATTTATTTGCAGCCTGGTGCACTCCTCACTTTTGGACTACATTTTGATATTTTTTCGTTTTGAGGGTGCTTTGCTTGTCAGGTAACTTTGTTTTTACCTACTTTTCTTCGTTGATTACCTGCTGAGACATGGCTGTACAACCTGCATCATCTAACAGTGATCGGATTCATGAAGTATTAAATACTCAGCGTATGGCTACGCTGATAGAAATGAGAGAGAACCCGCTACTCAAATTAACTGTTCGTGATTTAGCTAATACTGAGGATGCAGCTAACAACATGAAACATAATATGGAGGTTACACTGTTAACAAGACGTCTTGAGATTAAAATGCAGAGATTAAGGAATATACATTCAGAAGAAGTCTCATTGTTGAGATGAAAGCGCTCATCTTGGTTTACTGTTTGAATAAATTATTTACACTGTCGACCTGTGTCTGGAACCCTCCTTCTGTTTGATTTTTAGTCTTGTTCGTGCTTTTCCTGACTTTTTATGACTGTAAATTGACTGTTATTCATTCCACTGCTGACTCATAAGTGCTCCCCAGCATGGGTAAGATTATGCTGACTTGTACAACAGTCTTAATGTAAACAAGAAAAAAATGTATTATAGTTCATTTTATCAAACAAAACATTTCTGTATCATACCATAAAGGTGATATACCCCTCCAATAATGCATTGTCATAAGGGATCTATGCACTTTTGTCGATAATTCTTTATCTTTTCACCATTGTGTTTCCATAGTAGTTTAGAAATCCTCCTATCTGAATCATCTAATTTCCATCTGCTCTAGATCCAAGAGTCTATCTTGCTTTACTGATCTCTTTTCATACCTATTGATTATAATGCCCCTGTTGTAATGCATTTGTCTAAACAAATCACTCAAATTAAAAGACCTCAAGTATTCCTAACAAAAAATGCCCTCACGTCCTTCAGTTATCAGAACAGACTGGTAGGCCTTTCCCTGTCCTCAGTCACTTACAAACTCCACTGTGGTGTTCTGTGTCTAGCATTTTGAGCCATGAAAGATCTGAGCTTCCTCGCTCTCCAAGTTCTTCTCAGAACAATACCCAGTTAAATAATCTAAACCTTCATTAACTAGATAAATAAGAGATGTTGGACTGGAGCAAACATTTATTACATGTTAAGCAGAGTCAACACCCTTTCCACCTTCAAGATAAACCTAAAAAGTTGGATGAGCAGCCATAAATGCTTCCCTGGACAATACTGTGTTGCCTGAGGCTGTAGAGAAGTTTTGAATATGGCTTATTGATTAGGCTTGACACAGTCTACAGACTGATTGCCTAGAGGTTCCATATGAACATATGTATATCCTCACACAGAGAGTGAACATATGTGCAAAAGCAGTGCAAATATAGCCCATTGACTTTTCTGGTGCATTATTTATACTTTAGATTATTGTATTCTACTCTATATATTTTATTTAATGAGCTGTATATCTGGTTTCAGACCCATTTTAAGTGGAGGTCTTAGAGCACTATCTGGTTAAGTCTCATGCACAGATCATACAGAAAACAAACGGAAAGTGAGGGAATAGAACCTAGGACTACAGGATGAAGCTTATCAGCATCATAACTTTATTGCTCAGTGCAAAACTATCAGATATTTATTTTAGAAGCCTCTTTTTATTTCAGGTTAGTGGGATATTACACTGTCTCTAACCATGGGAGGGTGTGAAAGATTGGGAAGAGAACAGAAATGATTGCTGATGCTTGTTTATTACATTTACCCTTGTCTTTTTGCCCCAAGTCATGAGAGAAAAGGATCAGTAATGGACTACTACAGTTACTCTAACAAGTGATTAAATAAAAAAATAATCATAAACGTGTTCAGTATTACTTATTACTTTACATAACCGCATTTCAATGTATTGTTGAAAGAGCATACAAATAATATACCAAGGAAACAATAAACACGTCAAATACTCCTTGCTATTCAGTCTCCCCCGTCCAGATGTTTTCAATGTTTATATTATCTCAGTATAAAATAATTCTGCTGCTTATAAATGAGATCTCTGGGGTCACATTTTTTTCATCCTGTTTGCTCTAATAAACCACAGGATTAATTTTCTGTTTGAGTAGTTGCCCATACAGGAGTTTCCTAGAATTGGAGCAAGTTTCTGATTTAAGATTATTTTGGATTGTCAGGGATGTCTCTGTATTTATGCAGTGGATCAAGTACATATTTACAGCTTAAATGAATTTCTACCAGTGAAGATTTCAGTTCATAACAAGTCCTTAATGGACTCAATTGAAAACACGCAGAATAGCCCGTTCTTTCAAGCATCAGTATAGAAAGATGATACCACTATTGTGTGCACTTTAATGGTAATTGGTGACACTGTAGTAAAACATTAGACATATGCCCCTTTAGCAAATGCTAACAAGAATTTTGAATATGTTTTGTTTGGGTTTGAGTTTAGTAATGTGGTTCATTTTCAGTGCACATTTCTCTGTTCTTTGAAGGCACTTCCTTATAGGGCAGACTAGCTGACCTTGAAGCAGAGCCTTATTTTTGTTTTTAAGCCACATGCTTTTGTTACAGCTGTGAGTGCTCTGGAGTTTCCGTAAGATATATGGTTATTGATTTTTAAGTAAACTTTTAAAATTCCTTTCTAGACAACTAAGATGAATTCTCTTCAAGTATAAACAAAGCCATTCACTTATTCATAGTTCTAAATGAAATTTAAGGACAGATTCTTGCTTGTTGTTTTAGTCTTACTGACCTTTCAATTTGTTTCAACGTTTTTCTGAAAACAGCATAGGTTCTGGTTCTCAGCATGTTTGAAAATAAGTATTTCGTAGCCAAAAAGATGCACTTCTTTTTCTTTATTTGTTTTAAAGGAAAAAAAAAACATTTCTTTAAGCAGACTCCAGCTTTATTTTTTATTATTATGAAAGGTAAGTCATGTCACCCACACATGAATGATATTTACAATCTTAAGCAATACAATTTTACATTAAGACATTGTTCTTTAAGCAATAGGCTACTACATAAAATTTGTTGTCTGATATTAATTTTGCATGGATTTACTAAAGATAGTCAGCTTGTTATTTTGTATGTTATATTTCTAAGTGGAAACCTGCTTTTTGTAATTTCCAGCATGTACGAATTTCAAAAGAATACATCTGGATTACATGGTAATATAAAAATACTTGGCTGGGTTTATTATATTTCCTTGTTTCCTTTTTGACCTACCTACTGGTGCCAAATAGTTCTGTATAAATAATGCTAAGTGACTCTCTGACTAAGCATTTCTTTCTGAATGACTGTGTTCCAGGACAGTCAAGCATATTCTGGTCTCTCTGTACAGCAACATCTGCAGCAGGTGGGGAAGGGGGAAAAGGAATTGCAGATATGATAAACTCAGATAGTCGCTAGTGCTGCAATATTGAATGTTGTAGGGATTAAAGAAAGTGTGGCTGTAACAAATTGTCAAGTTGGAGCAGAATAACCAGGCTGAGACCATTCAAGTGTCAGCTACAAGGCGAAATTACATTTAAGAAATGTTCATAAAGTACAAAAAAAAAAAAAAAATTAAATTTTGCCAAATGGATTATGCAGCTATCAGAAGGGAACTTACTACATAGGACCAGTTAGGAGTTATGAGAGAGAACATTATTTCAGAGTGCTGCGACTTTTTTTATGACCACATCTTCAGTAATTAATTCATGTTTGCCACATAAGAAGACATCTAAACACTGTAGAAAAGGTCATGAATGGCAGACAATGAAGTAGTAAAAAGTTAGCAAGCAAAGGGAGAAACTATGGCTCAAGCATGGGAATGGCCCTAACCAGGACAATGAAAATAAGAATCAGGAAGTATGTAATTGTTTTCGGACATCGGTAAGGAAAACCAAAACACCTATGAATATTAGCTGCCATCCATTATTGTAGAAGATAAGACAGCTCTGTTTAGGCAATTAATGAGTTATAAAAAGGATGGCCGTAGTGATATCAGTACTGTAAAAGAGGATAGTTGGGTTATCTAAAAACTGAATTGGCATCTATATTTTCAGAGAAATTTTAGAATTATCAAATAGGGAAAAAAATGAGACAACTTCAGTTATAATGAATGAAGAAATCATTGTCACAACATATAAGAGGAAAGAGTAGTGTGAGCTCTAAAGAAAATTAATTATAACATTGCAAGAGAGCCAGATGGCCTAAATTGGTTGTTCATCAGCAACATTATAGAACTGGTGGCCGTATGCTTACACAGGCTGTTCCACAGAGGTCTAGAAGTGGGATTTGTTGCCAAATATGGAAGTCTCCTTCGGAAGTACCAATATCTAAAGGGGGCAAAATGAATACAGCTAATAAGTATTGTCCCATTAGTTTGGCAAGTATTACTGGAGAATGGTTTGTGTGAATAACTCATGAACTAACATGGATATTTACTCGCATGGATGCTGTGATGGAAGGCTGTGTGTCACATCTAATAATTTTTTATCAAATATTTGGGAAGCAGTGGATTGGGGCTATCAATGGATATAATCTCCTTGCACCAATGACTTGATTCAGTCCATCACCGTGAGATGAAGATGACATGTACAAATAATATCAATGAGTGTATTATTAGCTGGGTATCTATCTGGTTCACCAATAAAACATTTAGAGTTAAAATATAGGAAGCTACCTCTAGAGATGCACCTTTCATTGTGTGTTGTAGCATAAGGGTTGGTTCTAGGACCTGTTTTGTTTACATTATTCACAACAGACTTTCCAGCAGATACTAGAATATGGATTAGCAAGTTTGCTGATGGCTTAAAATTTGGGACAGCTGTGAACTCAATAAAGGATCAAGTTAAGTGGCAGGGATTTTTGCATTATACTTGTGGTCAATGAGAAAGAAAACGGACATTAACATCAGAAAACTAAAGTATTACACTTTGACAAAAACAGTCTTTGGTACCCATACACCATAAATAACGTGATACTAGAAACTGCAGGGAAGATTAAGGATTTGCTTATTATTGTAGTTTGGGGACTTTTGCATTGAGGTAATGTACAAGTGACAACTAGAAAGTGCTACATAATTATAAAGCTGTCTTATGAAGCATAACTGGTAGGGAAGAAAATATTCAATAACTACCTACGTGAATATGATGCAGCTGCTGTGCGTATAATCATTCTTGGTACTACAGGCTGGAAATGACCCGAAGACATTTTACAAGATAAATCAGTAGAGTTAAGCACCTGTGCTATGAGAGCAGTTAAAAAAGCTCGTCATTGTTCAGATCAGTTATATATAGATCAGAATCAGAATCAAATTTATTTACCAGGTATGCATGCATACAAGGAATATGACTTCCGTTTCAGTGACTCTCCAAGTACGAATTACATAAATGACATACATACAACTATTAAGAACAAGACATCATACATGCAACTATTAAAAACAAGGCAAAAAAAGTAAATATACATACAAGGTGCAAAGTGCAACTCACTGCAAGAAATACTGAAATAAACTTTGAAAGAACAAGTATTAACAATATGTAAACAATACTGCAGAATCCTCGGAGGCTTGGGAAAAAGAATACCCCAACCTCATAAGCTGAGTTAACCATTTATTAACTTGATGGCCTGTGGAAATAAACTGTTCTTATATCTGCTTGCTTTGGTACGTATTAATCTATAACACCTGGCTGATGGTAATAGTTCAAAAAGATGGTGGCCTGGATATGAAGGGTCAGTGATGATTTTCCCTGCCCTTTTCATGACTCCGGAATAGTACAAGTCCTGTAAGGAGGGCAAACTAGCACCAATATTTTCAGTAGACCTGACTGTTCGATGTAACCTATTTTTGTCATGTTTAGACAGAGATCCAAACCAAACTGTTATGGATGATAACAGATTCAATGACTGCTGTATAGAACTGAATCAACAGTTCCTGTTGGAGGTTGAAGTTCCTCAGCTGTGTCAGAAAAAAAAAAAATATATATATATATATATATATATATATATATATATATATATATATATATATATATACACACACACACACACACACAAAGAGAGAGAGAGATAAATATATAAATATAAATATAGATAAATATATATACAGATAAATGGGTGTATATCACATAATCGAAATCCCAAAATATCAAACACCATAAGCTCGAACTTGGAATGTCGAAATGTGATATAATCAAAAGGTCAGAACAGCAAATTTTTTCCCAGGGAAAAAATTTGCTGTTCCGAGAAACACACACAACACAAGCACACCAAAAAAAGTAATCCACACATATACACTTAAAATCCTACTTCTAACCTTACACTAAACCGTACATACACTACTATCTATCCACTTACCTTAACCCAAACCATAACCCTAAGGTCTGTAACTATCGCACACTCACCTTTCCCACTTGTTAACCCAAAGGTCCCTAACTATCTCACAATCACCTTACCCGCTCTCTAACCCTAAGGTCCCTAACTATCATACACTCACCTTACCCACTCCCTAACCCTAAGGCCCCTAACTATCTCACTCCCACACTCACCTTAACCCGGTCCAGTCGCACACTTACCTTAACCCGGTCCGTAACCTTCGCACCACAGTGGAGAAAATAGCGAAGCGGAAGAAACAGCCCACGGAATTCTTTCCTTAGGAAAGAATTCGATGTTCTGCAGCTTCACTATTTTCAGCGTTCACTGTTTTGGGTTCGATATTATAACATTCGATGTTTTACTACTTCGATGTTATAATATAAACCCCAGATAAATATATATAGAGTATGAATTGGTAACACAAGAATTATTTCTGATCTATAAGTGTGTGAATGATGACATCATAGCCACAACACAAGGAACCAAAATTAGGACTCATGTTATGGGAACTAGAAACAGCTGTCTGGGAACTATGAGAACTTTGACAATCTTATAAAAGTGTTATAGGGCCAGGGGTAAGATCATTTCATGGAAGAACTGGTACATTAAGCAATAGTTTGCCATTAGCCATTAAAAAATGGAAGTCTAGACACATTTAATGGTGCACTGCACCAATGGTTTGACGATGCGGATTTAACTACCTTATTATTCTTGGCAAACTCTTGTAAAAATCCTAGGAGGCTCAGAATTTGAATTTATGGACATTGTGAATATATGAAGATGTTATACTGGTATCTGGAAAGTTAACGCTCCCTGTAGACAAAGAGACCAGTCACCAGTGGAGTCCACAGGGTTCAGTGCTGGGAACACTCTTATTTGGCATCTACTTCTCTGAAGTAAAATCCAGTACAAAAGGGCTCTGACTAACTATGTTTAGTGATGATTGCAAGCTAGGAGCGGTCATTTAATCCCGAATGACTTAGCCATTCTGCAGGAGGATTTGTTCCAAATAAATAACTGGTGCCAAAACCATGGAGTGAAACTAAATCCCAAAGAATGTATTATCATATCCTTTTGGAAGTCCTCTGCCCTGGTATACTACTTGTTTGGGATTTGGGAACCTATGTGGGTTGTCACCAAACTTTTAACTAACATGTGTCCATTGTAATAAGAAACACCTTCTATATTGCACAGCTTATGAACAATGAGACTGTATAGATCTAGGGATGTCATTGCACCCCCCCCCTTTTATTCACCTCTTTTAAAGCCATTCATTGAGTATAAAGCCCCCTTTGCATGTATCTGCCCAGACACATTCAATAACTGGAACACCCGCAGTGATACAATACGAAAAGGATGCGAGGCCTAAAAAATATGTCCTAAATGTACAGACTCAAAGCCCTGCCACTATGCTTGGTATCCTACAGACTGTTAAGAGGTGACCTGTGTCTGGGATACAAGGCATCTTCTGACCCAGTACTGATGGATTTACTGCACATCAAGAAGTGAAATGGCATCAGAAATGCTCAGTCTAGGGATCTCACCTCTTCTGCAATATTAACAGAATGGTTTGGAGGGACAGGAATAGCTTGCAGAGGATACCACTACTCTGGAATAGACTCTGCATCCATGCAAAACAAAGTTCATTCCTGTCCATATTCATGTGCAACTTGGATCTATAGATGGGTAATAGAAAATTCATCACAAGACTGCCCCCTCTACTACTAATGAACAGGGGCAGGTCCTAAATCCTTTATCCCATGCATTGGTCCTCTCAAATGATCGGTGGTATGTTCCCAGTTATTCTTACTAGGGGTATTTATAATTAAAGACCATGGGATGGATAAGGCCTATTTAATACCAAAAGGGATAGGGTAATTCAATCTCCAAAAAGAAAATTGGAAAAAGCTTAAAATAGCCCACAACAGCAGCTAGCCTACTGCATATATGCATGATCACAAAGTTTTGTGTAGTCTAAAATAATCAAGCATATGACAGTATAACTATAAAGTTAATATGTCTGTCTCTATTACTCTGTATATGTATAGTGTTGCTATACTAGAACACAGGTAGAATACATTGTAGTTTTGTTTGTAATCTGTACATCAATACACTAAAAAGTATGTATGCCATGTCTGGTTTGTTACAGCTTTATACAGATACTATCTCATTGTGGCATATCTACTCCTTCAGCATTTTGTGCAGTGTAACATATAGTTGTTTTATTTCTTTTTATTTGATGATGCATGTCATTTATGTATTACTGCATCCACTTCTTTCACCTAGCTAAGTGTACATTTTCTGTGCTCAGTACTATCATCCTGTCAGGGGAGGCACATTAGGGCACATGCTCCCTCTGTGAAAGTGTGTGTCCCTCTGTGTGTGCCCAGTCTCAGGAATTCTAAAAAAAAGTATCTTGCCCATCTGAACAAAAGCACATTCTTACACCAAGAGATAGGGTGGCACAAGCATTTTGTAAAGACTATGAGCTGTCTTGTTAAGCAGTTGGGAGAAATGAACTCCAAGACGACTTTGACTATGTTTTAAGATAAGCAGTGGCGAAATATTTTTAAGCAGCAGTTGTGTGTGAGTGTGTGTGTGTGTGTGTGTGTGTGTGTGTGTGTGTGTGTGTGTGTGTGTGTGTGTGTGTGTGTGTGTGTTTGTGTGTGTGTGTATGGTGTAAAGGAAGGGATCAATTATACTAAACAGGGGCTTCATCATATGAGCCATATTCTTTGGGTATAATCCTTGGTTCCCTTGTTTTGTTGACTGCCAACAGTGTGCGTATTTTTCTGTGAATAAACGGCACAGCATGAAGTCTATGAGTTTCATGTTAAATTAAAACTGAGCTCACTAATGAAATGTCAGCATTTGAAATGCTGAATACCGGGTCTATATTAGATCACCGAACACTTAAAAAAGCGAACGGTGATTAATCAACCCTATGTAAGGGAAAGCTTACAATGTCGAACTGTCAGAACAGCGATTTTTTTTCCAAGGGGAAAAAAAAAATCGCTGTAACAACAAAAAAATAAAATAAAAAACAAAACACTTTAAGCATTCCATTAAGTGAGGATCTTCGTCCCCCACACCCCCCCCCCCACTTAAATATACCAACTCCAAGACCGCACTACAGTGCCGAAAACAGCAAAGTAATGAAGCGGCTAAGCAAATTCTTTCCCAGGGAAAGAATTTGCTTAAAATCTGCTTCGATATTTTGCCATTTCAGTCTTTTAAGTTTCCAAAGATGCATTCGAAAGAATGAGTCTTCGGTCTTCTAATAGGAACCCTGAATACCAACCAAAAAGCCAAAAAAAGGTCTCTCTGCTCCTTTAATCTTGTTTTTTGCAGGGGGGAAGGCCAACCCCCCACACCCCACAAATTTATATATACCAACTCCAAGATCACTATACCTTGAAGAAAGGGACTATCCCAAGAAATGGTGATCTTGGGCTTAATATATGTAAGTCCATTCTTTCAGCCATTCATTCTCCATGGCTCACAACTCACTCTAGCGGGTCCTGACATTGCAAATGGTTACCTTTAAAATGCATTTATTTTTAATACTTTAACTTGTTTTTTGCAGGCATAAGGGTGAGGAATGTATTGCGTTGGGCTACAACAGTCTGGTAGTTAATTCAGATGAGTTTAAGCCATCAGCAGTTAACGACCTGTTTTCTGTAGTGCAGCTTTTGATTCCCTCAACCTTCATTTGTCTAGTGTGAATCTGACCAAGTCATTTCATCAGACAGTGGTCATGAGCTGCCTCTGAAAAGAGATACTTCTGTCCAGTAGGTGTCCCAAGCTATTATCAAATTCGTTACACATTTGCCTTTTGAACACATGTACTCTTTAGATAGCCCTTAATTAGTGCTTCACTATATGTTATTTGACTATAAATCCTTGCATGCTGTTGTAGTGTAAGATTACCAGATGCATTTTCAATTAATATAAGCTTCAAAGGAGAAGTGTATTATTGCTCATGTTGTCTGTTTTCAATATGAGTATTTTATTTTGTTCATGAGATAGTGGTAAGCGTTTTTGCTATAAAATGTGTAATAAAAGTACTCAGTGAAATCCAAATATCTCTTATCCTTCTTAAAGTAAAAAAGGAAATAGTATGCACACTGACGGGTAGACATCCAAGTAATGGGACACAGGTTTGCTTATTAGGGAGGAGGTCTGGTCCACTACTCTGCCTAGGGCTCCATTTCATCTGGCACTGTTTTTATTGCCCAGAAACTGCACATAGGTAGTTAGCCTCATATCTATGCCCTACCTTTTCATTTTTGATCTTTTAAACCAGAAAAGTAGTAACCCAAGTTTAAACAACTTACTCAAAGTTATACACAATAAAATGGAGGTAGAAAGAATAAAACCCTGTACCCTTAATACTCAACACAAACTGCTAGATATTCATTTTCATCTTAATTTTCTGATAAATTACTGAAGGTAAAAACACACTAAGGTCCATAGTCAGTAAAGACAGTTATCAGTGTTTCATGTTTTTGTTGTTCAAATGTTCAGAAAATGCATGTTGATGCAAAATATGCTGTTCTGTGAATTAGAATCTGTCTCCAGTTTTGCAGAACATCACTGGCTCTGCTTCATAGTCATGCTCTGTCCCTCATTAATGTCATTTTGTCTGACAAATTACTAAGAATTATTGACAATCAATAATATCAGTCATTACAGTTTCACAGCTTTTATTGTTCAAGGAATACATATCCATGCAACACTTATTGTTCTGTTAACATTTTAAATGATTTGGGGTTGTCTGGCACTTAAATTAATGGACTGCTTCCTGTAGTTAGAGGTACAGAATTTGAAACCTTTCACTTCTATTTTCCAGCTTTGAGCAAGTCACTTCCCTGAGAGTGCACTCAGGTCACTCCTGATAAGGGACACTTTGCCCAGTGGGTTTAACTGGTTAACAAATACATAATGTAACATTTAAAATTTGTCTGCTACCCCCATTATTTTTGTCTCTGTCCAAAATTCTTCAGCAAAGAACTTCAGAGGTATTTCGGTTTGTTCCTTGTAAAATTTGTGGCCTCTGGCAAATTGTTGCAGATTGCAGTCACTAATGACAGGCATGTGAGGCTCAGCTTTTGTATCCTTCAGAAAATGCTTGATAATGCAAAGCTTGTTATTCTATCAACTTTCTAAGTATACAACAGAATATTTAAAAACTGTTCTTGGTTTTGTTCCTCATTCTGGTTCTTGAGCTAAGAAGCTTAGAGGGCTGACAGGAGTTGCACTGCATGTTTCTGACATTAGCGAGCTGAGATACATTTCTGGACCATTATTTATGCATTTATTCGTTCGGCTGATTTCAAGCAAATAACTAAGGTATACAGATATACAAGTAGCTATAACTGATGAGTCTGTGTGTGTGCATAGGTTCATAGGTAGGTACTAGGCTATCGGCCCAAGGGCCTAAGTAAGCCTAGCCAACAAGGTTGCCCTGCTTACACCAACCAAGAAAGTTAATTTCCTGTTCCCCTGCCAAGCAGAGCCACAGAACTGATCCCCGGGCTGTATTTCTTATTTCCCATCTACTCATCAAGATTTTTCTTGAAAGGTGCTAATGAGGAATTTTGCTTGACATAGATGGGTAGCTTGTTCCAGAGTATAGGAAGTCTCTGGGACAGGAATCTATCCCTCCAGCATGTCCTGTTTATTGTGGTGACAAGGTTTAAGTCCCTAGAGCATGTAGCTCGGAGGGATTGAGATTTCTTAGGGTGTAGCATGTCCAACAGCTTTGGGTTTAACATAGCTTTATATGTTAGGCAGAGATCTCCTCGGAGTAGGCAATATGCTGGAGAGTAAAGCTGGAGTTTTTTGAGACAGTCAGTGTAGGGCATCTGTTTGAGGCCAATACTCCTCTTTGTGAGGTACTTATGTGGCCTTTCCAGCTGCTGCAGATGTCTTGTGAGGTACATTCCAAAAGGGGCGTTGTACTCTATAATGGGTCTAATGAGTGCCGAGAAGAGGGGAACAATGACCTCTTTTTTTCCTGGATGAGAACCCTTTTGTGATGAGGTGTGCCACATAGATGAATTACCTGACTACAGTGGCGATGTGATTATCAAAGGAGAGACTACTGTCCACCTGGGTCCCAAGGTCTCTTATCACACATTCGGCATTAAGTAGACTGCCGTTTATGTGGTAGTTCATGGGTACAGAGTTTTTACCAAAGGGGATGACAATGAACTTTTGGCATTGAGCTTGAGGTCATGCCTCTGACACCAGGCATCTGTCTCAGTGAGGCCGTTCTGTAGGATGTCCACATCATTTGGGGACTCGACTATGGCTCCTAGCTTGCAGTCATCTGCGAACTTCATTAGCCAGAGGCCTTCTGTGTTAGCCTGTACTTCAGAGAAGTAGATACCAAACAGGAGTGGTCCCAGGACTGAACCCTGTGGTACTCTACTTGTCACTGGTTTAAAGTCAGATTTGGAGTCTGCAACTTTTACAGTGTGGGTTCTGTCAGTGAGTCAGTTGGCAACCCGTCTTGTGATGTAGGGATTTATACCTAGTTTAGTGAGTTTAGCTATAATTCCAGATTGGGGGATGGTGTCGAAAGTCTTGATGAGGTCAAGATAGGCTGTGTGAACCACCTTACCCTTGTCTACGGCTTTGGTGACTGCCTCAAAGAAGTCGATCAGGTTCAGAAGGCATGATCTGCCTTTCACAAACCCGAACTGGGTGGGGTCCAGAGTTTGGAGGTTACCAATGTCTTTGTTTATGAGTTCCATGATGATACGTTCCATAGCCTTGCAGACCAGGCTTATCAAGCTAATAGGGCAATAGATCCCAGGATCAGTGGTGGCTCCCTCTTTGTGGGGTGGGATAACTGTTGCTGTGCGCCATTCAGTGGGCACAAAGCCTGATGTGAAACTATGATTGAACATGGTGCTTAGGTGGGGAGCCAGTTCGTTCTGAAGTTCATGTAAAATGCAGCCTGGGATGTTGTCTGGTCCCATGGATGCTGTGTTATTGGTTTTAGAGAGTGCAGCTTTTACCTGCATAGGTGTGATTACAGGGACTCTGCATTCTTCCTGTATAGATATGGGCCATTTAGGGAGTGAGAGGGGATAAAGTTAGCACTGAACCTATCTGCCAGGATGCTGGCAATATCAGTCGGTTCTGTAATTTTTGTGCCGTTGTGCTGTAACTCACAGCAAATCTGGGTGTTGCCATTGAGATTCTTGACATAGCTATAGAATGGTTTGTGGTTGCATGTGTGTGTGTGTGTGTGTGTGTGTGTGTGTGTGTGTGTGTGTGTGTGTGAACATGCATGTTGGTCAAACATCAAAGTATTAGCAATGTAGCTGTTAGAATGAAGTAATAAATGAGTTGGAGGAAAGGCTGAATTTATTTGTTCTGAAAACTTGTAACTTGAGATGTTAAGAGAGAATAAATTTGCTTTCTTTGTGTGTGAAGAAGGGTCCTGTACTTTTCAATTTACTCTCAAGTCTCTAATGTTTGAAGAGTTAGGTGTGTGGTAAAACACCATATATTGCAACTGCTGTATACCTTTTTTTGCCTAATAAATAGTATAAAAGGAACATTTTATTTTGTAACCATGTGACTGTTCTGGAAAACAAAGAGTGACTAGGGCTATCAAATAACTTTATATAAGTATAAATTTCATAGTTTAACAATGGTGTGAGCTTCCTTCCTAGTTGTTAGTAAATGTGTCACTTGTAACCATCTGTTCCACATTGTGCATGACAGTGTTGTATTCCCCACTTTGAAGATGGAAGGTTGATTAATTTCCTTTTCATATTTTATTGGGATCATATAAACATTTGACATTGGATGGTGCAGTGGTGCAGCGATAGCATTGTCGCCTCACAGCAAGAGGTTCTCCAGTTTGATTCTCGGCTAGGGTGCCTTCTGTGTGGAGTCTGCATGTCCTGCCAGCCTTTGTGTGTGTTTCCTCCAGGTGCTCCAGTTTCCTCCCACATTACAAAGACATGCATCTGGAGCATTTCTCCTCCGGCCTCCGCTGAAAATTGGCTCCTTCCAAGTTGGACTTTCCCAGTTAACAAATGCAAAATAAATAATAAAATAAAAAATAATATGTGCTATTTTCCATTAATACCGAATTCACCAAATAAATCGTTTTTCTGAGCTCTTAATCTGTTAAGCTGCCACAGAAATCATATTTCTTTAATTTCTTTTATAAGCCCTTCCCATTGTATCATAACTATTTATTTTTCCCTAATTGTATTCCAAGTAAAGATACTTCATTCATTGAAAAATACACATCCTCCAATTTTCACTACATCACCCAAACCTCTACTTTTATCTTTATTCAAGGTAATTCTTATTTTTTTAAACATCCATTCAGACAAACCAACACTTCACTTATCCATATTTTGTTATTAGCAACCACAATTATTTCACCTGCATATGTCAAAACTACTGGTATCACCACTTCCCTTCGTATCACATATCTAGCATCTTTCATTTTATAAGCTACTTCACTCAGGATACATAGGTTCCTATCCCTCGTTAATTAGCTGAAGGAGGATTCAGGACACCATGTTTCAGGTAATATTTTTACACAGTGTAGCTGTCTAACCACTGCAGAGTAACAAAAGATAAATACTTAAGTTTAGTAATTAATTTCTTGAATATGTTTTTTGCTTCTTCCATTTTGTTTAACTAGTACTTCAATGCATTGACTGAAAATGTTAACCTGGATAGAAACTATATTTGGAATTTGATTTTATTTTTAATTCATATGTCACTAACAGGTCAATATCTAGTACCAATATGAGCTGTCCGACAGGTTTGCTGCTGTGGAAAGCATCCATATGCTTAAGCGTATTACTGAGTTTTTTTAATGGTTACTTATCTTTCCTCATGGTTATGGATATATTTAAAGATTTATTAACTGCTTTATTCTCACTGACTATATTCCACACTGTTCTTATATTTAACTGTTCTCAAAGTAGTAAGAATGTGGGTACAACAAGGGATTTATTGGGAAGAGTACTGCACAGTCTGTTTATTATAACTACTCTTTTGAATTACAATTGACCTTTCTTTACCAGAAGGAAATGTAATAATAATGACCTCTAGAAATTACAAATTTCCTTAACTGTTTTTCTTTTATTACCACTGGTATAGATGGTTATTATTTTAACACATGATTTCAGAAAATTAACTGATAGAATATTAATTAATTTTTTTGAAATCATGTTAATGAAGCCACGATGGTGCAGTGGTAGCATTGTCGCCTCACAGCAAGAGGTTCTCCCGTTCGATTCTCTGCTGGAGCGCCTTCTGTGTGGAGTCTGCATGTCCTCCCTGTGGTCGAGTGGCATTCGAAAGACATGCGTGAATGGGCGTGCCTTCGTTGAAGGTTGGGCATCGGGCTGGCACCTCGGCACCATAAAAATCGACTGCCAATCATTAGCAGACCAGAGTTCGGCTGTGGCGACCCCTAACCAGGAAAAGACAAAAGAACAACAACTACTGATAGAATATTAATGGTTTACAACTCACTAACAAACATAAACACTTTCCATGCCTGTTATATAAATCTGATGCATACCTTATGTCTGTTCAAGAAACACACATGTTAGAAAAACAACGGAACATTTTAAACAAAAAAAAATATTAAACTGCATCATAGTATCAGGAAAAAGTAGTTATCCTGATTAAAATAATTTCACAAGTAAATTAAAAAAAACTCTGGAAAAGATCCTAATGGCATATGGCGCTGTATTGTCTGAGAGGATAAACTAGCTGTGAAACTAATCATTTTTCTAAATTTGTACACATATTGTTCTAATCAAACCAAATATATTTTACAAATATTTAGCCTTCTGTCTAAATTTAACAACCATTGCTACATCATAGGTGGAGACTGAAATTAATTTATTGACAACCCCCCTCAAATAGATAGAATCCATGCCCTAGTATAAAACAATATCTCTATTAGATTATATTTTTGAGAGGGTCTGTATTTCTAATTGGTTCAAATTACATATGCAGACCCTCTCAAAAATAAAATTACTTATTTCTTGCCATGCCATAAATCATGGAGTACAAGTGTTTTTTTTTTTCCTTAATTTCATGCACCTTGTTAGGTGGAGTTACAGATCCACTCCACATCTCAGATCATTCCAAAAATCAACTCCACATAGATTTAAACAAAATATATTCTTATAGACTCTACAATAACAATTGAAATTTAAATGAAATTTACCAGAAATAGACACAACCATATCAGATATTGCACAGATGCTAACAGATTTCTATGACCAAACAAAATACATGAAAACAAAATAAAACTAGATATAAAACGGGTAGCACGTATTCCTCATTAAGGGGATGTTTAATCAGCAAAGCCTCTTATTATGAAGAAAGATGAACAAACACATAGAAAATAGCCTAAAAGTCAAATTAAACAGTCTCCAAATTCAATAAATCCAATCAACAGTGATAGCTTGGAACAACAAATTACAAGTGCTAAACAGGAACTATACTTATATGAAACAGCTTTCATGCTATGAAAATAACATTCTAGCTATTTACTGTAAATGGGACCAACTCCTTCAAAATTTCTTACAAAATTATTATTAGTTCATCAGACTATAACAGTCTAAACATCTTTCAAATTACATGTAAGCATTTATACAATAATTCCCTAATAAGTATTGATTTAAAAAACTAATTAATATTAAGATGTGCTCAATTTTCCCATACAAGAACACAATACGTTTCTATCCAATTCAAACAAATTTCAAGAAATAAGACAATATATTAAGCATTTTAAATTAGGGAAACCACAGGACCCTGATGGATACTCAGCTGAATTTTATGTTTTTAAGAAAAAATTAAAATACTTAATGTCATGTTTCAATGCATTGTAAGAAATGTTATCCCTGATCCATACCTCAATTTATCCAAAAGAGTTCTAATACCTAGCGCAAATAAAAATCCTACTGAAATTACAAACTATAGACTAATTGTCCTTAATAATTTAAGTATTAAAATATTTGCTTCTATTTTTGCTAACATAGTTAAATTAATTCTCGATTATATCCACTTATCAAACTGGTTTTATACAAAACAGGTAAAGAAAGGGCCAAAACCTCACTTTAGTTATTAGTTACACTTCAGAAACTAGAATATCTAAATAAATCCAATATTTTCATACCATCAGTCAAAAAATTCAAAGCATCTGAATGAGCCAATATTAAATTTCTTTTCACAACAATACAAAATATTCAATTCCCAAGCTCTTTCTTAAACTCTATAAAATTCTATAGCATAATCCAACTACAAACCAATAATAAACACGCATACTTCTTCACTAATTAATACTAATAATGGAGTTAGACAAATATGCCCCTATTATCTCACCTATTTAACTTATATAGCAAACCATTATTCTCTGTTTTGATTCAGAAACCTTATTACAGTATTCTTATTTCTTTGGCTGCAAAATTACCAACTTCTGTAGTTATACAATGTACATATTATTTTGGTTGTGTAATAGGGTACTAGGAAAATACATATTTAAGGGTGTTTCATTTGGTTGTAGTGACTGGTTGGATTTAATTAATTTATTAGTTGAATTGTTTATTTAATGCTGCTAACAATGCATGTTGTATAACTCTGATGAAGTCTGGTGTAACTGGATGAAAGTGCTTAGTAGTGCGTGCACTGATCATTTCTGGTCATAGGTGCAACATTAATATTAAAGATTTAAGTGGAACCATTTATCCTGAGTCAACCCTCATTTTCTTTCATTTTTATGTTGTTTGGATTTGGTTATTACATACAAAATTCTATTAACTGCCTTTGCTGATGATATTAATATTTACTTAATCCATCCCAACATAGATTTACCAAAAATATTACATATCATATATACCTTCTCTAGATTAAACTTAGATAAATCCTTCCTGTTACCACTAAGTCCTAATTATAGATTTATTGACACCTTCATTCTCAAAGAAATAAAATCCACAACAATCTTGAAACTATCTAGGCATTGCTTTTTTCGAAATAACAATTTGAACCACAAACATAATATTTACAAATGCAGGGAAAAATGAAAAATATATATTTTTAATTTGTTCCAACATATTTCTTTCAAAAAATACAGTGATTAAAATAAACTTTTTTTTTCAAAATTATTGTGTTGCGTTAGATCTTCAGTCGAAATCATATCAGTGAAATGTTTTAAACAGATCACATTAATTTTAGGAAAATTCCCTTAGGCTCCACAATCTGTAATAATTAAACATAAAAAATGTACTTCTCCTAAACCCTATGATGGTGTAGGCCTTCCAGATTTCTACTTATCTTACTTAATCTCATACATACAAAAACTGTGAATGGCTATTCATGCAATTAATAAAAACAATCGTTCACACCCCTCCTGTACTTAAATTTGGCAGAAATGTTTTAAAACTTAATCATGTAATCCAGTCTCCATTCTTCTTTTAAATACCTTAATGTCTAAAAACTTTAAAATAGCATTTTTTTTCAGATAAGACATACCCTTTCCATAACCTAATGAAATGGCTAAATGTTCAAGACTGCTAAAAACTACTGCAACCACTTGACCAAAACCACAATATCTTAATAAACAACAAAATTATAGATCTATCAGCATTTCCTCTTCTCAAGAACAAATAAATATGGGACTTTATTTATTTGAAGCATAGTCTGCTGAACATGTTAGAATTGCAATGAAACTGCATAATGGTTACTTTCAATTAATTATCCAATTCATATATATTAACAACTCAAAATATACCTATAACAATCCTACACAGAGAAAATTTTAGTTTTCGCTCAGATTTTTAGTTACCTTTCTACAACCAAATCTTACAAAATAGCAATAAACTACAGATTTAATAATAACTATTTAGTATCACCTTTTTGGATACTTTTGATCCTGACATTGTACAAAACAACTCTATTAAAAATCTATATAGAGTTTTTTCAAACATATCCCTGCTAAGAAACTGTTAGCACATTTTATGATCCTTAATAACTCTTACCTTACTCCAGTTAAAAAAGCTCAGTACTTTTCTTCCTTTACAGTTTTACCCAAATATGCAGACACCCCTCCCTTCTTACTTGCAAATATATCTGCCTAAATATTAATGTCTTATTTTTGCTCAATTTATTTTATATATTTCTTTTTCTGTATCATAATACCCTCTGGTATTATCTAAATTCTCCAATACAGTTCTTTAAATGTTCTCATACTTCAGTTTCTCTTCTTTTCTTACATTATCCTGCTCACCTTTTATACTTCTTTTTTTAATTTAATCCGCCACTCAGGCCAGTTTTAATAGAAGTCCTTCATAGTTATATGATCCTTCCACAACTGCAATATTTTCCACTCTCCAATTTCACCTCATAATTTCTCATTTATTTTTTGTTTCCTTTCCTATTTGAATATACTCCCTTTCTTCCATCACCTCTATCTATATTGCTAAATGGTCTGAAAAAATATCACAACTGTATCACCATCTGGTGCCCCTTAAGCTTTCTGATGATACAAAATAATCAATTTCAGATCCAAGTTCCCCTTCTGTAAGTCCACTGAATTTTGTTCTACACAGCCAATTTACCACATTTTATCACTTCCCATATTTTTACATCTTGCCTTTTCTTTCTACATATTCCCTTAAAACACGAGGTCCCCTGCAATTGTCATTTTCTTGTTATCCACCACAGTCTATAATTTGATAACAAATGAATTCTCTTTCTTGTTAGTTATATATGCATACAGTGATATAATTCTATAAAAATGTTCTATCCACCTCACACCCACAACACATAACCTTCCCATCCTTACCAATTGTTCATCTAGTGTTTTCACTGTTTCTTTACACAACACAGCCACTCCAGTAAAACTTTCATGTAATACGTTATATTTCCACCCCACAAATTTTCAATTTGCAGTATTTCTTCACTTGTCAAGAAGATTCATCAGGTCAGGACCCGCTAGAGCAAGACCCAAAACATGGAGACTGAATGGCCAAAAGATGCCATTTTTCTGAATATTCCCTTTTCTCAGAGATATGGCAATCTTAGAGTTGGTATATATAAGTTCAGGGGGTGGGGACCTTGACCCCACATGAGGAGATGCAGAGGGTAATTGCCCCCTTCTAAAAGAAGTTTAAAGGAGAGGAGCAATTTTCAAAATTCAAGCAAACAAAGGAACCGGCCATAGATGAGCACTTTCGCACCTGTGGGTTAAATGATCATATGCATTTAAGACCTATTTTAAGGTCACGGGGTTTGAAACATTAGTATTTAAGTAAGTTTTTAATTAGTTGTTATTAGATATGATGAAGTACCCAGTGTAGGTGTAAAAGCACTCATCTATTTTTATTTATTTTCTTGTTTTACTCATATTATTAAAGTTTCTACCTGATTTTACATGGTACCAACTGCCTGACTGGTTTCTTTATTTACTTGTTCATATTTGCTTCTAACTGAACTGGCTTCTTTGCTCCTGACCTGGAGTTTTTATTAATTTTCAAAATTCACTCTTCTCCTGTGTTTTTGGACATTTTTGAGTGCCAACATTTCAATAGGGAGCCTTAACATAACAACATCCACAGCACATTTAGCACACCATTCTAGTATCCATACCTTCTCACAGTGTTGATAATACTGTTCACATTTAATGAAAGTACTCCAAAATTGTAGTATTTCCTTCTGTTTTAAGTTTAGGGCGAAGAACTTTAGATTTTTGTTTTCTTATTTTTACTCTTTTTCCTATTAAATATTTTTCCTGAGTTTGTGTAAAAGTAATACTTGATCTTCAGAATCTGATCTTTCACTGGCTAGAACTTCAAAAAAACTTTTAGTGCCATTTGTTTCTCCTGACCTCTCTTCCCGCATGAAAACTCTCTCTTCCTTTTTCCTTCTATATTTTTTCTTCTTCTACAGTTTTGTCTTCATCTAGTTCACTGCCTCCCTCAGCCTTTTGCCTTCCTCGTGTATGTTCTTTTTCCATTTCCCTTCTTTTCTTTATTGTTTACGGCTTGCTCTTGGCAGTCCATCCTAAAGTATCCCTTTTTACACAAATTGCATTCAGCCACATAGCTTCTTGCTGTATGTCCTTTCTCCCCACACTGATTACATTTTGTCTTGTCACAAACATTAATTAAATGAGAAAAGTCCCCATAGAAGAAAGATGATTAAGGCTTGACAGAATATCTTAGTGTACCTCTATGATCAGCCACAAAAATAATACTTGACAAGTGTTTCGTCACTTTTTTAAATTTCTAAACAACTTCCAAAGTCCATCCCCCATCCCATAACTTTCTCTCATATCTAACTTTCGCAATATTAGCAGCAGTTTCACAGAAACCCTGCAAGCAATTTTAACATATACTTCTTCCAGTTCATCAGTTTGAAACTGCAAAGTAACATTTTTACATTTAAGTTACTACCACAAAACAAATAATTGTTCCATGGATAAATATCCTTCTTTTTCCTTAGACTGTTTCAGAAATGTCATCATCAGTCCCCCAGTCTCAAACGTTAAGTCACAAAACCCCTCTCTCCTATATGTATAAAACATCGATTTTTCTTTGATCATTAAGCGTCTGGAGCATTTCTCCCAGAGCCTCCACTGAAAATTGGCTTTGTTCCACGTTAGACTTTCCCGGTAAACAAATGTTAAATAAAAATAAATAAATAAATAAATAAAATCCCTGAACATTTACCAGATACCCCCATACATAATAGCTGTCTAATACAGTCTCATTTTGTTTGTTCTTGTTCTCACAGATGGACTTCTCTTCTTTAAAAAAAAAAAAAAACACTTTTACTTACAGTTTGCTGCTTTCTTTTTTACTTGTTATCACTCCTGCATATATTTTAACATTTGCATTCACTGCTGCCACAGCATCTGGTTCCTTTTCCACATTACCATCCTCATTTCCAAAAAAATGCTATCTGCAATCTCACTCCATGAAACGTCAAAACTATGATCTGGATCAACCTTTTCAATTGTTTACAACAAAACATCATTCACAAGCACTCCTGACACCAGGTCTGTTATCTGCACAAATCCATTAGACTCATTTACTTCATTTTCCACTTAGACAGCTAAACGCTACTAAGCTGTATCAGCTGCACCACACAGGAATCCTTATCTGCATTCTGATATTCCATTTTGAACAAATTGTGTTCAGGAAAGTCTCATTTTTCTTCCCCAAACTTTTCATAGCTTTACTCTCCGCTTCCATGCTGCTGCTTCTCTTAGGCCTCTTTCTTACTGCTGTAGAAGCCACCCAGCACCATCTGGCAGATCCAAAGAGTAGAAGGAGTTCCCTGGTGCCCTGGCCAAATTGATGGAATTGCAGCCCTTCTTATTAGCATATTATTGTGAATGGACACCAAGTGGGCCTTTATTGCCAAACATGTACCCTCTATAGCATTCGGTAATTTGTGGAGGTGAATGAATGGCTGTGTTACTCTCCCTTGTGGAGCTAAGGAAACAAATATGCTCACCCAGATATGGAAGTAGCTTATTGAGAAATGTCTTGAGTAATCTGTAGACCAACAACTATGACATACTCAGTGGTTTCCCTGTTTTGGCGGTGCAATTTTTATTTGCTCCATGTGCTGCCTCTTTGCATTACTGCATGTGAGATAGCAGCATTTATACTCACCAAGTGCTGGTTCATGAATTCTGCTGCTGCTACTCTGAACAGTTTGCTTGTTGCACCTCCAAAAGCTTCTGCATGCTGTTTGCTCTTACAGTGACACACAGCTTTCTGTGCACCAAATCCACATTATGAGTATGAATCGCAACCTGCTTTCAAAGATGCACACTTGTATGTCATTAATCACTTATTATTCACCTTCATTGACATGGCATTACACCATCATTTACATACACCATTTCCCATAATGCTTCCTTATCTGCTCTTCAGCTCTACCTGCTATTGTAAATCACAACCTACACATGCATGTGTATATCCCATACAAATGCAGATGGCAGTCATACAGTCACATGTTAACATTTTCTTGCTAATCCACAAAGATTTTAAATAGGAGCAACTGCGTTTCTTCTTACTGTGAGTAATTAAGGAATTTACCTATGGTGAGAAACAATTTGATCTTAAATAGTCCATAAGATTTCGCTTGCCATTGTACAATTATGGATCTTCACAATGATATTAATTCTCATTTTTCTTGCTCCCTTTCCTAATAACATAAGACTGATGTTTTGTTATGTTACTAGTACCTGAAGTATATTATTAGCTGCACATATTATACTGCAGAAGTTCTATACAATTATTTGTTAAACTGCTATTTTGCATCCATACTAAATAAATGGTTGTTCTTCACACTCATCTGTCCTACTTTCATTTCATTCATGCTGAATGCTTTGCATTATTTTCTCCTATTTTGCCACTGACCCCCACACTTCCACAAATATATCTGAAACAGTGTCTGTTTACTGGCATAATGGCAGGGTAGTAGGGTGTATATCATAAGTCTGAACACACAAATGTCCGAATGCCAAAACTTTGAACTGAGAAGTTCAAAGTCTAAAAATAACGAAGCAGCAGAACATCGCATTCTTTCCCAGGGAAAGAATTCGGTGGGTCATTTCCACGACTTTGCTATTTCCTCCACTGTGGTGCAATCGCAGAGTTGATATATTTAAGTAGGGGGGCTGTGGAGGGGCACAGCCCCCCACGTTGGGGGTTGTGGGGGCTTCGCCCCCCACATTAATAACAGTATGTAGTGTTCGTGTGTTTCCGCATTTCATACCGGAACAGCGATTTTTTTTCCCTGGGAAAAAAATCTCTATTCTGAGTGTTCGGAGTTTTCAGTTTTTGAACTTTGGGTTCGATATTTACATAGTCAAACTTTTGACAGTTCGATTATGTGATATAGACCCAGGTAGTAGCCTGCTGAGATCACTGTTTTGGTTTCCTGTTAATCTGATATATTCATTAAGGTGTTCTATAAGGGAATAGATGCCTGATCACCATCTTGACCAAATGATATTCTTAAAACTTCAGTCCATGAAAACTACTTGTGTAACATGGGTTCAAACTTCGTTACTAGGCATGTAGTCCAGAAGGCTGTTAAGGAGCCTAGCCCAATTTCCCACTTGCTTCAAAGTATTGTCCGCTAAATATTAGTCACACGGCCAGGAAATGGGGGCAATGCAAGCAGCTCATTAACAGCTTGAGTACATTAATTTTCTGTGCTAACTGCCAGATTGAAAGAAAGCTAGCAGACATGATGGCTGTATTGAATATTGAAACCAGGACCTCCTGGGTATAAAGCATATGATAACCACTTCACTACACTACAGAACCTACATACTGAGGTAATTGCCCTTTGATAACCAGTTCTAATGGGGAACACAATGTGATTTTTAGCTTAATGGGGAAATGTCTTAACATAACAAGAATAAAATATTTTCTACTGAGGGAGGAGTATGCCTCAAAAAACTGATGGAGTGTGGAACTTTTTTTTGTAAATAGTATAGTTTGGGAAAGATATTTTGGTGTGCAAAAGATGAAAAGAGATAAAACAAAGGTTCCAATTTCTTCAGACAATAATATTTTGCTCTTAACCTGTAAGAGCACAAATTCTGGACAAAGACAAAAATAATGGGTGGACAAATGCTCAGAAATAGGGACAGACTTTAAATATTGCCCTTATGAACTTAAAATGTTGATAGAATAATGAGATTTGCATTATCATGTCTTTCCAAAATATATAAAGTCTGTAACTCAAATTTGTGTCATTATTTAGTGACTTCATTCATCAACCATTTGTCAGAAAACTGCAGATTTTTTGAGGAACAGACAAAAATATGAGGAAAAAATATGGACGTTCCATGAAATTCTGGACAGTTCAGAGGTACATAAATCCATAACAGACACATGCATTTGCACTCTCTCACACATGACATCACACCTGCAGGCAAATTGAGGGCATGCCAATTCACCTACAGCACACCTTTGAAATATGGGAAGAAACCAGGTCAAATGGAAGAACATAGAATCCTAAATTAAACAAATATATTTTTATAATTTGCATAAGTTGCACAGCTACAATTGATTATTCATTTTTCATTCAGGGAGGACAGAAGATAGACACATACATAAAGATGGTGGACAAGTGGTAATGGGATGTGTTGGACAATGAAAAAGAAATGGAGAATGACACATAAAGGTGGCAGCGAGCCATGATGGGGATAGCATGGGGTACTGGCATGGTTGGCCGCCATGTTGGTCCAGAGTGCAAGAAACCTGGGCATCAATCACCTGTGTATCCGATGGTATGGCTAGTTGCTCCAATGCATGCCCAATTGCTGGAAACTGCAGGTCACATGACTTGAATAGCCAAGACAGAAATTATTTGATGATTCTTATGTGGATGTTCAACTGCTGACACACCTCAATAGTGACCACCTTCCACACCTCACATGGAAAGACCCTCCTCACCATCTTCAGGAGAGGAGCCTTCATCCCCTGTTGTTGGGTAACATGGTGGCCTTTGATGACCAAGCACTAGATCCAGTAGTTGGCAGGGAACAGGGTGGTCCTCCTCCACAACTGAAGCTTAAGAAGTATGACAGAAGGATAAAATCGTATCACAAACACACATACACACACACACACACACACACACACACACACACACACACATGAAAATAACAGCAGTGCAGATGTGAAGTGCACTTCCACACAATACCTACACACACATCACTGATGGGAGAGGTATTTCCACCTTCTGCTGTAGTTAGCCATGTCCCCTTGCTTCTAGAAAACAAAGTATATACAGTTGCATATGCATGTACAGCAGCTAAGACAGAAGATGTCGATGGTACTGAACCATTATGCTCACTGTGCATTTCTGTCTCTCTTTCCTCAGCCTCTGCCTCCCAGTAGTAAAGCAGGTCAGGGTGGAACCAAGTCACTGTGGTGATGTAGGTATCACTCACACAAACGAATGATACCAGTGGCATTGGTCAGCACTTGTGCCAGGCATCTGTTTTCCAAAATGAGCTATCATAATGGCCCAGCAGATGTTACCTGAAGTCCCTGTGTAGGAAAATAGGAAAATTCTACTCTTTCTGGCATATGAAGCTGAAGTCCCGCATCCTCCAATGTCTGTATTAGCCATGGCCATTCAATCAGGTCCACTAAAGTTGAAAAATGGTAAATAAAAATGCATGTTTCTGAATCATGTATCATACAACATAGCACTGCACTGTGGAGCTATGACATGGCCATAGTGCTGCACTATGATGTTCCAAGCATACACATACCATCTGTACAAGCATACAGGTCACATCCTGCATATTCACTGGGACGTACACAGATTATGCTTACATGTACAAATGGTACTGGCAGTGATTGACAAATAGTGGTGATAAATAACTTAATCAGCATAACTGCTGAGCTAATTGGCTCTTGTAAGAATGATATACGTCTTGGAACCTTTTGAGCAACACTGTTTACAACCATACAACTTCAAAACAGAGGAATATCAGTGAAGCCTCTATAAACACAGAGCTTGCCATAGTCAAGGAAGGAGGCCTGCTGATAAACCACATCAGTAACAACAACCACTAACACAGTGATGGATGTCAATGAGAGTGGGGTAGATGTCATGGTGTATGCATACCTGGGAACCTCATGTCACTGTCAAGGCACTGTAACATCTATTTGTGGATGGAATGGGAAAGAGTCAAATTGAGGACATAAGAATCCATGAGAAGGACATGCCACAAGAGCTGTGGAGATCCAGAGCCATATGTTGAGAAATGACTAAAGTACATTGGGGGGGTGCAGGCTGTACATAGTATGAACTACAGCTGGTAAACAGGTATAGGGTTGATGACTGTATTCATAGTTATGTGCGTCCTACATTCTATCATACTCACAGCCACTAACTGACACATTTGTCACAGGTATATAGATACTGGCATGGCAACGCAAAGAAGGAAACTCCTTGAAAGGTTATCTAGCCAAAAGAATGAAGTGTTACCGCACATCCTCTGCACACACAGCATGCACATCCAAGGCAAATGTGCTGTAGACAACCATTATCGGGACCACATTTGGTAGGGGCTGGTACAAGATGTGAATGTTGAAGGTAGCCATAATAGATCTCTACAACAGGTACAACACAGGGTCCCTAATATGATACACCATGCAAAGGAGAAGGCATGACCACCAGCACAGAAACAGCTCAGTGAGGGTGAGAAGAATTTGTTGCCACTCATCAGGCATGGGGTGAGACCCTTATACCTAGTGGATTGGCTTGGATGTTGGTGCTGGGCTAGCAGCAACCAGCTGTGTTGAAGGAAGGGCAATGCCAGGTCACTAATGTCCATTACAGTTCACTATAATACACTTCACAGCATGTTCAAAGTAGAATGACCAAAGCTCACATGTATATCTCTTCTTCCACTCATCTCTGGTCTGCAGCTGCAAAAAAAAAACTGCACGAAAAAGTATGTATATCAATGTATGCTACAGTGGTATATTAATGTGCATCATTTTGCATGTCACAGGGGATTATAGAGGTATACATATATAAACTGACAATGGTGTCATGTGTGTTCATATTTTCAAAGGTTCTGTTGGTGGAGGATCAAGCACAACAGAAGAACATAGAACTGATTTCAGCTGGACACCTGTAGCTCATGATCTTGGTAACATGAAAATGGAATGGTCTCATGACAAGGTGTTAATGTCTGCAACACTACAGGAATTAGGGGTCACCAACACCCACCATTACAGACATACCTGTAGAGGTACAGGCAGATAACACAGCCTGTACCACTGCAGGTATGTAGAGGTACAGGCAAATAACACAGCCTCAACAGGGCATGACAGATATCTTGTACCTGAAACTCCAGAATGGACTCCACCTGCATCCATGACCCACTCAGCACGTGCAAGTGCACTGCTAGTATGGTGGTATGCTCACCATAAGTGAAAGACACAGGAAGTGTGGTGCCAGCATGACTCCAGGTCTGTCCCTGGTATGACCACAACATAAGCCCTGGCACAGGCAGCTGCTACCAACAGTCCTGGGAAAATGGCGAGGAGGCTCCATGACTTGTGGGATGATGTGCATCTCTTGCACACTGACATGGAGTATAAGACAGTGAACACATGATGTGGTTGAGGCTGCTAGTGCCAAATGTTGCCTCCATAGGTTCCTCCATGAGATACATTACAACTGCTATCTAGTCTGCCTGTACAGGCCATGTAGTTCATGAGGGTTAGATGTGTCTTGGTCAGCCACAGACTGTCCAAAATCAAATTATGAGATAATTGTTGTGACAGCATCACTGTAACCTGTGGGCAGACAACCTGCCAACCCCAGTTGTGGGTATGTTCCAAGATGTAGACAATGGCACTCATCATGCTCAACAAACAGAATAACCACTCAGAGAGCATGTGCATGGTCCCATTGTTCTATCCCTTCCATGCCATAAATCACAATGAGCCCCTACACCACAATCCAGCACAGTGGACACCAGCAATGCCTAGGTCATGGCAACTCAACTCCGTCACTGGCGAGTGTGATCCTTGACTTCTCACAACTTCTGAGGTACATGGCTACCGTGTTCATCGCCCACAACCTTAATCCATATTATAGTGTTATAGTCACCTTTCCTATACCTCCCAGCTGTGCAAGTCAAGTGATGATGAGTGTGCCCTACCACCTCCTAACCTGTGTGAGCATAGTAATGCCTGCTGCAAAGTATTACTAACACTTGCACTGCCCTTCATAGCCTAGGTGTGATATCAAATACATCATTTTATTCTATGTTGTCTGTTGCATGCCTCATACTTGTGGACAGGCAATACCACTTTGACATTGCTACAATGTATTCTGCCATCCTCTCCCTCAGTTGTGGTACTGTTGCTGAATGTTCCTTCCTTGACTCTCTACCATCCCCTTCTTCTGCTGCTACAACTGGGGTGGAAGATCTTGTTATGATGCTCACCTGCAGCTCCCTTTGCTTTTACAGTGCTGTGTTGTGTAACATGGCACAGACAGTAAAAATCTTGTTGCATACTTCTGGACTGTATTACATTTACCTCCTGAGGTGTCATTCAAAAGTGCCCCTTAAGAAATCTGAATAGAGATGCCACTACATTTTGCATTTCTGCATGGGCTGTTATAAGGACCATTTCCTGTGTGGTCTGAAGGTTACGTATTGGGGTTATTATCCGCAGTTCTAAGGCATAGCCAATATCACCTATAATTCACAACATATTATATTTGGCCTGGTCCATACTTGCATGATACCTGCATGTATAGATCTGTCTAAATAGCATGCAAGTGTGCCTACCAACCAGGTGACACTGAGAGAAGTTCTACTGTAGTGACCACTGCTGTAGGTAAGATGTACCATGTGTGTAAATCATGCAAACTGCACAGGAAGAGCATAAACACATTATATATAATTCTATGGGCATTACAGATCACCTGATTGTTCATGTAGAAGAAGCCCTTCCTGTTGATGTAGTGCAGGTTATCTGGACCCTGTGGTGCCTTGATGGCACTACGTGTGCACTGTACAGTTCCCAGAACCTCAGTGTAATGGGTTATATTATAAAAGGCCTGCATGGTATTTGTGCTCTTCTCTGTTGTCATGGGGGAACCAGATATGTTCCTCCACAAGGTGTAGTATGATACAGCGGAACTGGTTTACAACTTGTAAGGCTGATGTATGTGATATCTAATGTCCCATGTAAGTACATGGTCCCTGTAGCTAAGATAGGTAAGGCTATATATACCTTTGTATCACCTAGAATAGGCATATAATGCATTCTCCTTGATTCCACTTGTGGGTGACACAGTATGACTAAGCCTCTTAAAGTATCCCTGCCCACTCAGAAATGGTCTATAATGCATTAATGCGTACACTGTAGTGTGTCAGGAGCTGTCTGTACATCCTCTGGTAGTTTAGATCACCATGTTGTGCTACACTGGGGACAATGGCTCGAGTGGTGGCTTCCAACATATGCTGCTACTGTGCTACTGCTGCTGTTCTTTGCATGGCTCCCATTGCACTCCAAGAATCAACGGCTTTCAAAATGCATATGAGCCACTGTGCACTGCCACTGCTTTTTACATGCTTGAATTGTTCCATCATTTTGGGTCTCTGTGTGTCTTACTTACATAGGGATCATTATTTCTGTGCCATTATGCACTCGTTAGCATGTGCAGAAGAGCATGTTATTTTAGCAATTACTTAGCTGTCCTACACGTGTATTAGAATTGGCCACACCTTGTGCATGTTCGCTGTCTGCAATCATTTGAGCAGTGCAATACACTAACCATCTATGAGTTCAAGGCTTTGTCTTGCAGCACACTTTGGAAATTAAAACAATTCAATTCTAATTAATTTTACAAGAAGTACTGTCATATAAAACTATTTTAGAAACACTTATGTGAGGAATTAGGCAATGTGAAGCGAAGTAATATTAACTATGAACAATCTTAACATAAGACTTAAATAAAAACAAACATGTGACATATGAATAGAAGATTATATTTCTTTTTGTCACACCACGCTTTGTTAGCTTGAAATACATCAAAACTGATTTACTGAAACTGACAGCGAAACTCCCTTTGAAGTACTACCATGGGTCTTGCAAGGAAGCTAGTCTTACCTTCTCCATCCTTGGACTTAAAGAACTGCGTTCACTGAATCGGTTGTTGATAAATCTTTGGCAGTGCATCAACACTTCATGAAAGGTGAGTCAATGAAATGAAAGGGTACCAAATAATAACACAAAACTTCCACATATAAAGTTTTTTTTTTCTTATTTAATTCAAGCCATATGCAAATGTGGTCTGTACCACAGTAACATTGATCAGTGTGTATTATAATGACATTTGCAGATGAAAATAAGGTTATTTTACATTAAAACTAACAACAAAAGCTATTATCAAGTACTTAATCGTTAAGAAACTTGAAGTCTTTGGCTGGATTTATAATAAATATTTATTGCATTTATGAACCATTAACTACAGAAATCTCAAAAAGTGCACATGTAGGTTAACTTTAAATATTTTAAACTCTTAATCAAACAAATACAATGAAATTTGTTGAATCCACGTGTAGTCAAGAGAAATGAAAGCAAATGTGACTTTGCTGTGAGACTGGAGAAAAAGGCATCACATCACCTGTGTAATGCTGCTGTATGATAGTATAAGAATGTGAACTTATCTTAATTGTGTAACAGCAGACTCAGAGACATTTAATTTTCTATGTAGGTTAAGTCAAGAAATAAGCTCACAAAATATGCCCCTTCAGCATGGATTTTCATTCATGATTGATACAGAGTCCATAAAGGAACAGCATCCATATTTATTAATGCTGTCTTCTTCTTGCTGATGCTAAACTAGTTTATTGTACTACTGAAAACAGACACATGAAATTTGCTCTTTAAGTACCTGGTGATTAATTCTTAATGTTCTGAAGGCTTCCCATTATACGATCACATCTTAGTCTGATGACTTTCTCTTGTCTGTTTTATACCCAGAGCATGCTGGTTTAAGAAATCTACCCCAATGCTTTAGGCACATCAGGAAATATGGACTGTGTGTACAGTTCCTGTGTCACAAGGGTTACAGAGAAGTAAGAAAAAAAGTGGTTAACTTAAACTTAACTAGTTACATCTTGGCAACCTTCCGGCCACCGTTAGGTCAGTAACAAAGATTATACTGATATACAGCTACTAAAAAAAATTGCTGTAAAATCTTAAGGTTATTCAGTAGCATGAGAAAGAAAATTTGGATAAATACAAAGGACTTTGAAAAGCCTTATGGAAGGTCTATTGTCTGCAGTGGGGAGCCATTCATAAAAATCTAAATAAAACTCAGCGTGAATATGAATTCAGGGCTGAAAAATTAAGCTAAACTATAGTAAGCTACCCTTGCTCAAAGTTACCCAAAACAGAAATGAGACACAAACCTAAACTTCACATACTTCGTGTGCTTCACAGAAAGAAGCATGCAAAGCTAAAATACTTACCACAACATGCATCATCGCTTGCTAGACCAGGTGTCATGCACACTTTCTACACTGGTGTGACCTCTTTGCAATGGCTGCAGTATGTACAATTGTGATTACTGATGTGTATTGGGCATTTCACCACAAAACAGGTACCTCAATCCTGGCCTGTCCAAAACCCACTAGTTATCACATGCATTTTTCACCAAAATGTTTGTTCATGGTTCCATGTGTTCTGAAAACCTTAGTTTCAAAAGCTTTCAGGTGTGCTGTTGCTTGTTCAAAACACGTTGCCTACTGGCACCCACTCAATAAAAGCTTTCTAGGAGTAGTTTAGATTTAACAACAATTAAAGGTAGCGATTTTGTAATATATGCATGGCAATTTTTTTCCTTACATTATATGTTACACCAAATCCTTCCCTCATACAGGATTCAATCCCAGTTAAAGGTCGCAGATGGGTTCCTACTTTCCTCTGTCAACTTTCCTTCTATTATCCAGGTTTTCCATCCTATCATACCCAAGGTCCTGTGCTAGTTAGGAGGTGTCAAAAAATGAGTGAATTAGTGGAATGGAGTATCTCTACCTCCATGACATAGTTGGATAAAGACCCAGACCATGCCCCAGAGGACCTGAGACTGATTGATAAAGCCCTGGCCATGACCTGGATGACCTGAGACTGACAGTTAGCTCAGACTCTGGAAGAGCTGGGCAGAGGAGGGTGTGTGTGAATGGCTTATGCTGATTTGTTAATCCTGAGGGAAAAAGATGGTAATCCCAGTATACTGATAGCTCCCATGCAAGGAAAGGCTTGTACAGTCACACTAGCTTTAGGACCTTGGAACACAGTCTTGCTGATCCCAAGCCAGTGATGGCAGCGGTCAGAGAGAATGTGTGTGGGGAGGCACACACACACACACACACACACACACACACACACACACACACACACACACACACACACTCTCTCGGCATACCCCATAGCAATGCCTGTGCCCACGTCAGCCACCAAGGATCAGGTTAGGCCAATTCAAGAAAAAAGAACAAAAGAATGCCTGCATGCATGCACAGTGACTTAAGTGATCTGCTCTCAACCATGGGGTGCAGAGGGACCATGTGATAGCAAAGCTTGTTAATCCCAGTAATACAGAGTAAAAGCAGTGAAACGATACTTCTTTCCAACTGTACTCTATATGAGTTAAGGAAAAGTACACTGTTCTAGCTTATTAGCATTGCTTTGATAACAGCCTCTTTAACAGAATGCTGTCCTTCAGTTTGTCCTTGCAATGGTACTGTGGCCACTCTTGCAAGACAAGGTTCTGGATGCTGCAGCAGAGTATCCAATACTCCAAGGGGCAGCCTTTGGCTCCTTGAGTCTTGAGACATAACTCAGCTAGGGAGATGGTAGCAATGGGCCAAATAGCATTTACATCTCAAGCTTTGGGTTATTCAGCTACTGCCCTGAGTGCAACCTTCCACCCCACGTGAGTTCATACTTCAGCAATGTTTTCAATTCTACTTGTAACATTCTCTTTTGACAGCAGGACTTTGAGGAAACTGTGGATGCACAGTATAGTCTGTCCACTTCTATGTCTGCTGTCACATTTGCTGGAGTTCATGGACATGCTCTGACAGTAGGAGCATTTCCACATGCAGGAAAGTAGCAGGGGTGTAGCCAGAAATCTACATTTTGCAAGTGGATGTAATGCGTTGCTTCCACCACCCACCTATCATTTTAAAAATGTACTCAACCCTCCAAATGCTACCCCCAGATATATAGAAAGTGGATGCATTATTTTCATCTGTTACCATTTATACCCATACAAAGCTATATTTAGAGGTGAATTCCTTTCACACAAGCATTCTCTGTATACAGCTGTTCTGTATGTATTTCTTTACATAATTCTAAACATTTTGTGCTTTTTTGAAAGCTGAAGTTTCTAAGAGATGCTCAGAAACAACGAGTACACGGAGTATGCCTAGCTACACCCTTGGCAGGTAGACATACTACTTCTAGGGTCATGAATGAACAACTGTGCTCAGACTTCACAGGGAAGGATGATCTCAATAGAAACTTGGCTGACTCAATCGTAAAAAAAGAAGAAAACTACTGCTATTGATACCAAAATCAGAACACCTTTCACTATCATATCACCTAACAGCAAAATTTAACCAGTGCAACACACAAAACATTTGGCATTGTAACTGACGATAAGTTGAAATTTGGCCTTTACATTCAATCTGTTGTTAGAAAAAGAAAAACAAAATGGTCTTTTGTATAGAACTAAACTTTTTATATTGAGTTTACCCACTTCTCCCCCTCTTGTATGCCTCTTCTATATTCACAAACCTGCAATCCACTCAAAAAATAAGCTTGAGCAATGGTATAATAAAGTAGCAGAATTTCCTGCTAAAATCCCAAGGGATTGGCCCTTAAGCACTTTAATTACATGGAACTACCCAATTACCTCTCCTACTCCAAATTAAAAGTATCACACAATATTACATACCAGTCATATAAATGCTCATCCTTAAAAAATCTCAAGTTACAGTATACTCCCCAAATAAAGTCCTTCATTCCAAAGACGAGTTCCGTCGGTGATGCTCTTTACTGAAACTTTCTCTCTAAAATGTGGGACTCCTTTTCCACTACGACTCATAGAATGCTTTTATAAGTTTAAAGCTCATCTCCAACCACACCTAAAAACATTTTGGCTGTTTCAGTGCACATTATCACCTGGATAATTTTGTATCTATTCCTCCCAGACTGGCAGTCACTACTAGTATAATAATCCTTTTTAGCTATGAGCTAAATTTCATACAGCTCACATATCATTAATATTAAAGTTTTAGAGATTTGCAGATCTCCACTATAAATCACAAATCCTTTTCCTCATCTTCTGTTGTGCTGCCAAATTGTAGACCAACTCAGCAAATTGTACCCTTCATCTCTTTAAACCCAATCAATTTATCTAATTTTGACCAAGAATTTATGTGTCAGTATCACCTTCTGATTTCCTAATGTCTGCAGCACAACCTTAATCTCTTCTTTTTTCCTCTAACTCATCCAACTTCACTACTCATCCTTATTCACATGAATCAGGGCTGATTATATATCTCACTCTCTTGTTATTTTATAAGGTTATGTTTGGCAAGTTATTTGTCTGACTATTTCATTTTCTTGATTGTTATACTTTTATATAGATAGTGCACTTAAGATATGTAGAGGTAGAAGATCTTTTTTCATGTTAAATTCTAGATTGCTAATTCTTAAAAGATTAGTTAGTACATATTACCTCTTCTTTCTTTTTAATTCGACAAATACTTTTTTTTTTAATTGTGCAGTGATATTTGATGCAGTTTGCATTATTTGAAAATTGTACAATTACTTTTTGTTGCACTTCTCGTTTTTGTCCTTTGCGGTTCTAAATTCTTGCACCTGCATTTCTGTATTTTTCTGTAGCTTTTTTCTCTGAACCTCATCTAAAAAAGATTTTTTTTGTCCTTTCAGGCTTTCCCAGTAAACAAATGCAAATAAATGATAAATAACTAAACATGTGTCTAGCCAATTTCCTAACCACACTGCCCAGACGTAAGCCATGGTTAAGGACCCATGATCATGAATATGGCTGTAAATCATGATCTGGGGATCTTATTTTACTAAATAAGACTGCCCATTATACCGGAGCTCTTCTACAAGCAGATTGAACTTAACAGTTATCTAATATGACTCTTGCAGCAAAATGTTCATGAATATGCATGAGTTAGAATCTGAAGTCACTGCAGACCATGTTGGATGGGGCCAAAACATCTGTTACTGGAAGCCGTGTACAAGAGATGGACAACCTTTCAAAGTCACATTAGAGTTCAGAGTGGAAAATGTAATTTCCCTGTCCACTTCCTGGCTGTTGTAAAGTATTTGCTCAATCAGAAAAGTGCAACAACCACAAAAGAACTCATACAAGTACTGTGGATTATTTTTTCATTTTCTTGTTACCTTGCCAGCCATGACCCAAACACAGGGTTAAAGTATACAGAATATATATTTACACAGTAATTATATAATTTTGGAATGAATATGCACAGCATAGTATTCAAAAAGCAAAATATTCAACAATTACATGCTTAGGCATAGATTGGAAATGGAACAGAATACAACAGATAACCGGCAAAGCAGACACAGAATATGTGATCTTTACTTATTGTTTTGGTAGTCAACAAATAGCAATAGATACATAATGATTCCAGTATAGGAATGTATGGGGGAATTTGTTGTATTGTCTTTTAATTTAATTAAACATGAAAAAGAACCATAAGATATTAGTATACTGTCATAAAAGATCAATTACAAAAGTGATTCCTATACAGAAAAAAAGTTTATTTACACCAACACCTAGTATTTACAGAATTTTAATTTACATTAGCACCTAATATTTACAAATAGCTATGCCCAATGTATAGAAGAACAGAGCTTGGTTATAGAGAAGATGCATTCCTACAAGTTATAGATTAAGTAACTAAAGTGTAATAGTTATCAGCAATATATCATGTGCTATTCTTTATCTATGAAACAATTGTAAGAATATTCTTTTGTGTGTGAGAGTGTAGTTGTTTCTTAAAGTGAGAACAGATTGTCAGATTGCATAGTTCTTTGGGAAGAGGGCTTCAGTTTGCAGGATCTAACCTAGTGAAGCCTTTTTCTCCCATAACCTTTTGAACATGGTGTCTTTGCAGATTAAATGAGCTATTGTCTGCGTATAAGTTGTAAGTGGATGAGTTTATTTTAAGTTTATTTTTTAAAAGTGGGATGTAGAACCCCCCCCCCACACACACACACACACACACACACACACACACATACAGACACAAACACATGTGCACCAATTGCTGAAGGAAATATTTTTACAGCAAACTCCTGCTATAATATCACATATTAAGTTTATTTTTGAAGGAAGCTAATGACAGACTGACGTCTAAATTAGGCAGGTTGGCAACAGCACAATCTTGGAAGGCTGAAAGGTGTTGTGTAATGTGTCTGTCACTTTTTTTCACTTATATGTTTTTATTTTTACCATTACGTTTTCCAGTGTGGTGTTAGCTACCCCAGCAGTGTATTCCAGGCATATTTCTAATAGAACCAGATCAGATACTGACATCCAGACTAGAAAGAGATCACTTCTAATTAAACTACAAGAAACAAAATACAATGAAAGCTCCTGAAGCCTTTCTGAATATTCAAGTTTTTAAGTCGTGTGACTTTTCTAGGAAAGAATAGCTGCAACTTTTCAAACTCATATGTTTTTTGAAGGGTGCATAATACACCATTGTGTTCAGAATGGACCAGATCAGGTATAAAGTGGGATAGTGGTCTTCCTAGAATGACTGGACATGCCTTCATATGTATATGGTTCACCGAATATGTTTTTTAACTTTACGTATGTTCACTGGTCAAAGTTCCTACTGTCACCTGCCATTATCCCTATATTTTTAATGATGGTGTCCTCCTGGCAGATTATGAAATAAAGTACTTCTGTTCTTGGTTAACAAGTTGTATCTTTACAGAGAAATGTGATAGGACAACAAAACATTATACACACTATGAAAAGACATAAGCTTCAATAAAAGCAAAGGAAAATGCAGATGGTTGAAAGGTTTTTCATTCACACACCATAAAAATTGTGAATTTATTTACACTCTATTACTTTATAATGCTTTTAGAATGTTTAATGTATGAAATAAACTGTGAGACAATAGGATAGCTGTATGCAAACATGTAATTGTCACAGACCAGGCAGAAAGGAAATTAAATATAAAACTAACAAAATTGCTTTCAGTTTAATGAATTCCATGTGCACATTAAATAAATTTGAGCTTAAAGGCATAGTAATGTACTGCTGCTCACACTGAGTATGGTTTCAACATGAGCTTTTTTTTTTGGCAAATGGCCATATATAATTTTATTGTTAATATTTTAAATCATCTGGATTAATTCAGTGGAGTGGGATTACGGACGTGGATAATGGCTGAAGATATGAAGAGTGGAAGATGGGAAAAATGTACCTACAGTTGGTACTTTTGGAGTATTAGTTGAAAATGATGAAATAAGAGAAGGAGCCAGATTCCAGAAGACTTGCCGTCAGTGTAAGTGACCCAAAACAAAAATTGTTTCACTTCCAGCCCCCACCTTTGTTTAGTTATTTGTTCCACTGTTATTGTAGCACTGTCTGACCCATTTAATGTGTGCTGAAAGGATGCAGGAAAAAGCAAATCTGAAGAGTTAAAGGACTGAATTTTGTTTCGTTAACTGTGATTTTTCTTCAGGGCATCTAAAACATTAAAAAAATGTCTAGAGCCTATACCCCTTGTTAATTCAGGTATTTCTTCCACTGCTATTATAATGGAATTTGCAGCAGTTAGCATATATTGAAAGGCTGCAGGAAAAAAACAAGTTGAAGATTAAGACTGAATTTCTTTCCTTAGTCATGAATTTTGTTCAGGGCATCACTGAATCAAAAGGGTGGGAAAAAAATCCTAAAATGCATCTCAATTCAGACACAATAATTACGTTTCAGTAGCTTAATGGTAGAGCAGTGTGGTTAGTAAACAAGAGTCTCAAGGTAATCCTAGTTGAAGCATACACACGCCCCCGGTACTGTTTGCCTGTAAATTGCCCGTGGTGCTGACTGTCCCACAGGCTGGAGTATTCATTAATAGTCCGAAGGCTTATTTTAGTACAAGGAGAAATTCTGTCGCTGTTCGGAGCAGATAGAAATGGGGCTTGAACTACTAGCGAAGAGTCAAATACCTTCCATGATTTTGATGTCTTCCCAAGAACTCCAGCAAACCTGAAAGGGTCATACATTGAGGGGCATGGCTCATTTTCTACTCATAGAGGGAAGTTTTGTGCAATAATCAACTAAATTCTAAACGCTACTTTTATAACGGGGTAGATGCATCGTTTTCCCTAAACATTTATGCGTGTTTGATTTCACATTGAGTTTCATTACCACCCTCACGTTTGAGCTCAGTTCTTTAAAGACCTTTTTTTTTTTTTTTTTGGTCTTCAGTTGGCGAAGACTTTTTTTTTTTTTTTTTGGTCTTCACTTGCCGTTGTCCCTACCTGGGGTGCTGGAAATCTGGCAACCCTGCTTCCAAGTAAAGGGATAGTAACATGGGGTGGGACCTTGTACATTGCCCAAGGCCCCATCTAACCATGATCCAGCTCTGCTTGAGGTTTGTGGTGTTGGGATCTGGTGCATTGCCTAAGGTCCCATCTGACCATGATCCAGCTCTGCTTGAGGTTTGCAGTGTTGGGGGATCTGGTGCATTGCTCAAGGCTCCATCTGACTATGATCCAGCTCTGCTTGAGGTTTGTGGTGTTGGGATCTGGTGCATTGCCTAAGGTCCCATCTGACCATGATCCAGCTCTGCTTGAGGTTTGTGGTGTTGGGGGATCTGGTGCATTGCCTAAGGTCCCATCTGACCATGATCCAGCTCTGCCTGAGGTTTGTGGTGTGATGAATGATTTGTTGAACAGCCAGCAGGTAGAAAAGTAGCAGCTAACATATATTTGTGTATAATATCATTTTGCAAAAAGTATAGTTCACATTTGATATTGTGTACCTAATCTAAACACTAACATTTCCGAGGGATGCTAAGAGACTGAAACAGTGGATGAAGAGGATGTGGAAAAGCTAGGCCTTCCAGATTATAGTTATCAGAATGAAGAATAAGAAACTGTCAGTGTCATGCCAGTGGTTTCAAAGAAATGGTGTTACTGAGGCACAGAAGCTCAAGTGAACAGATCATGACAAAGAAAATGAAATAAAGTAACTTTAGATACCTATAATAAGGGATCAATCTCTTCAAAAGTCATTTAGTGCTTTTAAGTGCTTGGACAGAGAGAGACCTGAAGCAACCTGTCAGATTGGAGATACCTTTTACTCAAGGTGACTTTTGTGGAGTGGACAAGAATGTAACAGTGTGTTTCATGCCTGCTGAATGTCATCATGCATGTGTTATCCATAGCACAGCAATATTATGCAGCAGTCCAGGTCCTATCAGTCCTGAACATAGCAATGACTTCTGCGGCCACTAATGTGTCTGTGAAGGATATATGCAGTGCTCCTTTGGTGGCAGAAAATCTTTTCCACAGCCAGATCTCTACTCTGCACTCTATAGCCTCTTTGTGTTATATTGAAATTTGCCTAGAGTACTGATATAATTTATCCACTCCTGTTCCCATGAGCAATCTACCTTGGTATTAAACATAAGATCAGGTTCAGATGGGGTTGTTCTATATGTCACAACTCACTTCAGGTGAAAGCATGGGAATGAATGATACACACAGTATAAAAAGCTTGCTTGCAAGTTAAATATATTGTTGCTATAACATGTAATTGTGTGACTACAAACTTGCATTGCATAGATATTTCATTTCTCATTAAGATGAGTGCAATGCATAACACTTGCTTAGAGACATAAATACAAAAACATTAGCACATCTACTGAATGTCACAATAAACAGAATGCATCAGTATATATGTGAAAGTTCAAACAAGTAATTAAAAACAAAGCTTTCCACTTCAGGATGCCAGAGTGCATTCATAGCACTGCACTGGGGCAGGTAAATATGAAATACTGTGCTACTTTAAATCATATTATTGCACCAGATAAAAAAAAATGTTTCCTTAAGTCTTAACACATTGTTAAATGTTGCTAGTGGATTTAATCACCATTACAACTGTCATTTGTTATACAGTGAGCCACACGTTCAATCTTCTTGTAAAGTGTGACAATTCAAATTTTACCACAAAAACATGAACACCTAAACATAAATATACAACTTTACCTACTATCATATTATTTAATGTGAGTGAATTTTTCATTAAATGATACTTTCCATCTCAATGTATATACAAATACATTTTCAAACCTTCCTTTATCAAAACATCATGGGAAAATATGAAGACAATCAAACAGACTCCACTACATATGGACACTGATAATAACTGAAACATCTGCCTAGAATTAATGGAAGTCGTTACTTCTATTGAATACCTGTGTGTCATTGTACATTTGTGCACCAATGTGTTGAAACATACTTTTTTTTTCATTTTTTCCAGGCGTAATTTTATATTTTCCATGTGATATCTTGATAAAGCAAAGCTTGTAAACATCCTTGTACACACACTTCTGATTTTAACATGTTTTTTCTCGCTGGGTCTTCCAGACATCTATCCGAGGACTTCTACTTTCTTGTTTTCATTTTACTGAGATGAAAGCATTTCAGAATGATAGTTTTTTTTTTTTCCTAGACAAGTGACTACAGACTGTAACCTGATCTCAGACTGCCAGGTGTTGCAATGCAATCAGAAGGAAATGCTTTTTTTCTCTCATAAAGCCACAACTTTTGCTGAACAGAGTACTAGCATATTGTTTTTAGACAAGGATTACCTTTTCTACCGAAACCTCTGTCTAGTGATTTCACATAGAAAAACAAGCTTTCATTTGACATTGACATTGCTTTGCTATAAACGTAACTGAAGTATTCCTGGATTATAGGCCATGTTGACCAGGGCTCTGACTTCATAGTTCTAAACAGTATAAAAGGAAATCTAAATAGAGGAGAACATTCCCTTGAAGGCTACACTGTAATTTAAATATATTGTCAACTATCAGCATGTTAAACCATGATTAATAAGGGTAAAAAGTCACTAGACTGCCAGTCAGAGAGGAGTGTATATTTTGCTTAAACTGAATGCTTTCATTTGGTAGTTTTACTGTTTCACACACATAATTACTTGTCAATGGTATTACGTAAAGAGGCTACATTACCTGCCTGACTGCTGTGAGCTGACCTGTGAAACATGCCTGACTGACTACAATCCTTCTTATCAAAGCTGAACATTGATAGAGAGTTTTATAAATATGTTTGTACTCATGAACTCATGTTGTGTTTTGCTAGGATCTTTAAGCCTGGATCCATAATGTGGTTATGTAGCTTGTTTTATTTATTTATTTATTTTTTGTTCCTGATGTATCTGCCATCAGCCATCTCCCAGAGCCTCTCCTTAATCTTCCACTTCACCATCCCCTGCAAATGTTCAACTTGTCCCTATGAACTACGGTACAGCAAGAAGGGAGATCTGTGTGCCCCCCTATACATCCTTTCAAAATGTTATATATAACTCATAAGGCGGGTTTGGTTATTTGGTTAATTTGCTATCATATATTGTGTTAAAATCTCTAGGATATGGACAGATTCTACAGAACGTTAAAGCTTGATACACTGTAGCAGCAAAGAAGTATTCCTCCTGACTGGAAATTTTAAGCTGGTATCATGTTGTGTATATATATCGCAATCAAAGGAAATATTGTCAATGATGCTTGCATTGTGTTGCGCATAATGCTAGACTGAGTGAACAGTATGTTTAACTGAACTTTTCAAAGCACTCATTTCAAAATGGAGAAGGTTCAAAATCACAAACAATGGTAAAACAATGAAAGGTCAAATTTTAAGGATTAATTTAACTTACATTTTACAATATGAGTAAGAACTTTCGAGCTCTGCCCTGCAATAAAAAGACATGTTCTACCAGCAGACATAGCTACAGATTCAAATGAGACACACACTAAGGGAAGTACAGTTGTCTAAGTAAACTTACCATAACAGTAGATGCTCAAATGATCACTGCTGCAGTAGCCTTTTCTTGGGTTTTATGTTGTACAGGATTCAGCAGCCCAACAGCTTCCAAAGCTTTCAGGGCATCTTTCATGTTCCCAAAACATTAGTCATGCAATGAAACATCTGAGTAAAAGACAACTGATGTCATGCTTTAGGTGGTGATTAATTTTTTTCTTTGTGTCAGATACAACATGAATGACTCACGAGGGCCCATTGAGTGAAACTCCACAGATGCAGGGTAGCCAGCATGTATATCATCAGCAAATAGAGTGTCTCAGGCTACACAAGTGTTGACAAGGGGAGGCTCACCAAGCCTGACTTCTGCACCCTCATTATTGGCCCCTCAGACTAAACTCTAATGCACAGATTACTGCTTCTCTGTTGTAGGTCCCAAAGTCTCTTGAATTCATTCCAGCCACATATAGAGACACATCTTTTTACCCAAAATTCTGTTCTCAACTAAAAATGTTCTTCATAAAAAGGTGAAATACAAATGTAATATCTCCAATCACATAACCTAATCAAGCCATAAGCTCCCACTTACAGACACCTTCCCTATTCCCTCTGCTTTAACCCCTCCAATTCTTGTGATACTATTGCATTGCTAAAGTACTTCAAACTCTACATCTGTATTGTTGTTGTTTGTCTTTCGGCTTTTCCCATTTAGGGGTCGCCACAGTGGAACTCCGGTCCGCTAATGATTGGCAGTTGGTTTTTATGGTGTCGAGTTGCCAGCCCGATGCCCAACCTTCAATGAAGGCATGCCCATTCAACGCATGTCTTTCGAACGCCCACTCGACCGCGGGGAGGAGTCCACACAGAAGGCACTCCCAACCCAAGCCGAGCATCGAACGGGAGAATCTCTGTATTGTAAGCAATTTCTGTTATTTATATAACTCTATTCAAAGATACAGTGGATATAAAACATTTACACACCTCTGTTAAAATGCCAGGTTTTTGTGATATAAAAAAATGAGACCACAATAAATCATTTCAAAACTTTTCCCACCTTTAATGTGACCTATAACCTGCACAATTCAATTGAAAAACAGACAAATATGTTACGGGAAAAATATAAAAAATAAAAAATTGTACAATAAGCTGGTTGCATAAGTGCGCACACCCTTAAACTAAAACTTTGTGGAAGCACCTTTTGCTTTAATTACAGCATTCAGTCTTCTTGGGTGCACACCTGCCATCAATTAAAGAGACTCTGATTAACCTCAAATAAAGTTCAGCTGTCCTAGTAGGATTTTCCTGACATTTACTCAGTTGCCTGCTACAGCAAAAGCCATGGTTCACAGAGAGTTTACAAAGCATCAAAGGGATCTCATTGTTGAAAGGTATCCATCAGGAGAAGGGTACAAAAAATTTCCACAGTATTGGATGTACCATGGAACACAGTGAAGACAGTCATCAAAAAGGGGAGAAAATATGGGACAACAGTGATGTTGCAAAGAACTGGACGTCCTTCCAAAATTGATGAAAAGACAAGACAATAACTGGTCAGGGAGGCTGCCAAGAGACCTACAGTGACACTGAAGGAGCTGCAGGAATTTCTGGCAAGTACTGGTTGTGTACTACATGTGACAACAAGCTTCTGTATTCTCCATATGTCTGGCCTATGGGGTAGGGTTGCAAGATGGAAGCCGTTTCTTACACAGAAAAACATCCAGGCCCAGGTAAATTTTGTAAAACAATACATCAAGTCTCCCAAAAGCATGTGGGAAAATGTGTTATGGTCTGATGAGACCAAGGTTGAATTTTTGGCAACAATTTCAAAAGGTACATTTGGTGCAAAAACAACACTTTGCTTCACCAAAAGAACACCATCCCCACAGTGATGCATGGTGGTGGCAGTATCATGCTTTGGGATTGCTTTTCTTAAGCTAGAACTGGGGCTTTAGTCCAGGTGGAGGGAATTATGAACAGGTCCAAATACCAGTCACTTTTGGCCCAAAACCTTCAGGCATCTGCTAGAAAGCTGACGATGAAGAGGAATTTCACCTTTTAACACGACAATGACCCCAAGCATACATCCAAATCAACAAAAGAATGGCTTCACCAGAAGAAAATTCAAGTTTTGGAATGGCCCAGCCAGAGCTCAGATATAAATCCAATAGAAAATTTGTGGGGTGACCTGAACAGGGCTGTGCACAAGAGATGCCCTCGCAATCTGATGGATTCGGAGTGCTTTTGCAAGGAAGAGTGGGCAAATATTGTTACCAAGTCAAGATGTGCCATGCTGATAGACTCCTACCCAAGAAAACTGAATGCTGTAATTAAAGTAAAAGGTGCTTCAACAAAGTATTAATTTAAGGGTGTGCACTCTTATACAATCAGCTTATCGTACTTTTTTTATTTTTTATGTTTTTCCCTTAACAGATTTGTTTGTTTTTCAATTGAATTGTACAGGTTATAGGTCACATTAAAGGTGGGAAAAGTTTTGAAATGATTTATTGTGGTCTCATTTTTTTATAACACAAAAACCTGCCATTTTAACAGGGGTGTGTACACTTTTTATATGCACTGTATATTACTTTGTATATAATTGTATATAACAGTGCAATGCATGTTTTATAGACCCGCTCACCTGTCTGTGACTCTACAGAAATTGCGACCTTAACTTTTTTTTTTTCACATTCATCACAATCAAACATAAGACATATATAATAAGTGTGGCTATTTTTGGATGGTTGTGGAATAGGTAAGTCATTTGTTGGAAAGCAAAGGCCATTATAAATCATCATTAACCTAATAATTTATATAGCTTGTCAGGGTTGCTGCAGTCTGTGTTACTGAGTAACATATTGAAATACATTGCAGTGACTAATTTCTTTCACAGTCATCACAATCAAACATCAGAGGTATACAAAGAAAGTGCAGCTATTATTTTGGAGGGCTGTTGAGATATGCATGTTTTGTGCATTGAAGCAGAGGCAGTTATGTAATTACCGTTAAAACTAGCATTAATATAACTTGCCAGGGGGTTAGAATATGAGTCTGAGAGCAGCAGTTTGTAATACATTAATGTCGCCATTATTTCTTTTACTTGATTACAGTTCAACTTTAAAGGTGTACTCGTCAAAGTATTTAGACATCTGTTCTTGTTCCTGGACATACACACACACACACACACACACACACACACACACACACACACACACACACGCACGCACGCATGCACGCACACACACACACACACACACACACACACACACGCATACACACACACAAACACACATGCATACACACACGACTTAACATACAGACTGGCTAGAGCAGACTCCCTGGTATAATGTCAGTAAAATATTGACATGCATCTAAACAAAACAAATATATACTTGATAATAGTACTCTGTTTTTTTCCCAAACCTTACCAAGTCTAATGAATGACCCCAGAGCTACAAAAGTTGGATACTGCTGTTTTAGACCATACCTCTAAAATTGCCAAGCCACTATTCCTATTCATACTTTCTAAAACATTATCATATACCAATCCATTTTCATATCTTTGAGTCTTCAGCAGAAAAAAGGAAAGCTTTTACTTTCATACATTCTGTAATTTAACATAAAAAGAACCTGAAAAGGTCTATATCCTGTACTTATTATTGTGTTTCTGCACTTCTAATTATTTTTTAATATGGGTAGATTTTAAGTTGTACAGTGCACAATATCTTGCTAAAGTCTGCAGCGACTATATCTATTGACTATTTCTTTATTTTGTGAGTATTAAACTGTGTACTCTTTAGGTTTGAAAATAGTTGCAGCGGTGGTAAGGCGGTAGCATGGTTACCTCACAGCAAGAGGTTCTCCCGTTCGATTCTTGGCTTGGCTTGGGAGTGCCTTCTGTGTGGAGTCTGCATGTCCTCCCCGTGATTGGGTAGCGTTTGAAAGACATGCGTGCGTAAATGGGCATGCCTTCTTTGAAGGTTGGGTGTTGAGCTGGCACCTTGGCATTTTGTAAAAATCTACTGCCAATCATTAGCATACTGGAGTTCGGCTGTGGCGACTCCTTACCGAGAAAAAGCCGAAAGACAAACAACACCTCTTTAGGTTTGAAAATACACACATGTATATGCACACGCACACACACACACACACACACACACACACACACACACACACAAACACAATTTTTGCAATCTTTATTATATACAAAATGTGTATTTGGCTTTACTTGCTAATGTTGTTGTTGTTGTTGTATCTTTAGGCACTTCCCGGTTAGGGGTCGCCACAGCAGAACTCCGGTCTGCTAATGATTGGCAATAGATTTTTACGTACCAACTTGCCAGGCCTAACGCACAACCTTCAACGAAGGTACACCCATTCACACATGTCTCCACACAGAAGACGCTTTCGCTGAGAATCGAACAGGACAACGTCTTACTGTGAGGCGACAACGCTTTACTTGCTAATACCTATACAAATGTATTCATTCCATTTCATTTCAAAAACATTTCCAATGTATTCATCTGTTTAACTCCTATGGGTATAACACACCAAACCTAATTGTAAAATGTTTTGTTTTTTCATCTGTACATGCTTCATATTCTCCTTTCTCGCTGAACCAATAATCTGTTCTATTACAGCAAATGTAAATTGCTCAAACTGCCTCATATATTCAGTATTTAATAACAATCCCAGGACACCTGTCTGTTTGTTCCTTATTTCTTATGAATTTGTGTATTTTAAACCTTACTTCTCATTAGATTTCCTTTACATAATGCTTTGTTACATTTACATTTCACTGCACATATTACACCTTCACTTCTAAAAGAAAATGATTTTTCAAGCTGTACCATATTTTGTTGCATATTCAATTGGTCATTTTCTCCATATGCAGTCATTACAGTTTCCACATGGATGAGTATCCCTCTTATCTGTGTCTCCATATCAACTTCCATTGTTTGAGAATTATTTCTAACTGGCAGATCAGCTATACTTACAGTATATGAAGGGAATCAATATCTGTATAGAACCTTTTCAAATGTTGGGTCTGCTAACAAAATGTCACAGATGTCCCTGTCACCAGGCTGGATAAGGAAAAGGTCATGGTCAGCTGTCTGTCAGGTGCCTGGATCCACCATATCACACATGCACTAGAGTCTCTCAACAACAGGTACTGTTATGACTCCATCATAGTCCATGTTGGTGTGAACAACTTGAGATGTACCTCTCCGGACTGTATGATGAGAGACATGACTGAGTTCTTGGACTATGTGTCTCAGGCAGGTATATCCCTAGCCTTAAGCAGCATTTTACTTTCTCCTAGGATGATGCCTCAATACAAACAGAAAATGATTGACTTGAATAATTTGCTGAGTTTCTGGTGTCATTCTAAGGGGATCCAGTATCTGTCAGGCTGGGATGATATGATCAATAGACACTGATGCTTTGCCAGTGATGGTCTTCATCTGTCACCCCTGGGATTTCGACTACTGGCTAAGGCATTTGCCACCCCCATAGTGCCTTTTTAGGCAGTGTCTCAAGGACAAAATTCCTGATGTAAAATCTCCATCTAAAAACTATTTCAAGGTTATGCTGCTAAATGCTAGGAGTCTTAACATGAAACTGCACTCACTGGAAGCAGTCCTCACCTTGGAAGATGCAGACATTTGTGCAGTCATGGAGACCTGGTTCAAGGCTTATGGGAGCACCCCAGCCATACTGGGTTACACCTCCTTCCACACATTCAGACCACAAACTGAAGACATGAAAATTAAAGGAGGAGGTGTAAAAAAACATTCATTAAAGACAAATACACTTCCAGATGGGTTAAACAGCATGATTCTCTGGAGATACTTCAGGTGCAATTAACTGTTGGTAGGGCAACTATTCAAGTCATTGCCAGCTACAGGACACCCTCCATGAATCAGGACAGCTACTCTGCCTATTTGGATCTACTTGAATCTATCAAGATATATCCAAACACCATGGTTTGGGCCAACTTTAACTACCCATAAATTGACTGGGTAAATTACTCGTGCTCAAACTCACTTGCCCAAAGGTTCCTTGGCTATCTTAACTCCAGTGCTCTGGACCAGCTGGTCGACACCCCCACAAGGGGTGCCATCATCCTGGATCTGGGGCTTACCAATATGGGGGACCACTGTAACACCCCCACTGTAAGGTCTCCCCTGGTCAGGTCTAACCACAGAATTACATATGAAACATATAGTCTCACTTGAAGTAACTATCACACCTGACCCTCCCCCCCCCAGCAGCAGCTAAACTAAAAAACATCACCAAAGCAGATTTTATAACCTCTTATGGGGTGGTATAAATAACTTCACTGCACCTCCCCCTCACATGGAACTGGCAACTATGCCACATTCTACACCAGTGCTTTATACAAACACCTACATAACTGCATTGACTCCACCGTACCTGATAGGACCAAAACAAGCTCCTCAAGGAAGAGCAAACCTGCCTGATGGACAACTGCCATTAACAGGTTTTACAATAATTTATTTTATTTATTTATTTTACATTTGTTGACCGGGCTAGTCTAGCTGGATATATGTCCATTTTCAGTAGAGGCCCGGGGAGAAAAGCTCCACATAGAAGACATACACAAACAGTACATTAAACATTAATCACAGGAATCGTGTTAGACAATAACGTGTATTCCATGGTAACAAAACATTTTTTTTTTTTTTTTACTATGAGAAAAGAGACAAGGATTTAGAAGTATGTGGTAGACACCCAAAGCAAAGTAATGAGCAGGAATAAGAGAACAAAGTAGTTAAAAATGGAATTGGAAGAATTAGCTGTAGGGTAGTAACTTGTTGATAAGACAGTAAGATGGCCAATACTGTTGTTCCTAGTTACAGTAAGTCAGCTTAAATAAAATAAGAGGAAGAAATTGCTGTCTAAGAGTAAGAAGGAGGGAGCCCTAAACTGGAAACACTCCCTCTTCATCTTAAACAAGCGAATAAGACTTCTTGTGAAGTCCTCCAAAGCAAATTATGAATCCAAATTAGATTCCTCAACTAAGGACAATCGTAAGCCATTCTTTATTTACATCCATAACCTAAAAAGAAAGGCCTAGATTTGTGCTGAACTGGTAGAAATTATACTACATACACTGAGCCTGTGGACATAGCTAACCTGCTGGCTGACAGGTTCTGTGAAAACTTCACTTCTCTATCCCTGCCACATGTACCCCATGACATCCCTACTACCTGTCCCCTACAATGTATCCCTAAAGAGCAGGTCATAAATGCCCTCTCTAAGGCCAAAAACACAGCATCTATGGGACCTGGCAACATCCCAGACTATGTCCTACATGGGCTCCAAAAAGAATTAGCAACACCATTGGATACTCTTTTCAATCATATTCTAAGTACCGACTTGATCCCAGCTGAATGGAAAATGGCCACCATTATTCCCTTGCACAAAGGTAGTGCTTCCACTGACTCTGGGAACTATAAATGTATTTGCCTGACTAGCCTTATATGCAAGGCCATGGAGTTAATCATCATGGGCCTTATCAAGAAAGATATAGGTAATCTCCAAACATTTGACCCTACTCAGTTTGGATTTATCAAAGGGAGATCATGCCTGTTAAACATGGTGGACTTCTTTGAGACAGTCACCAAAGCTCTTGACAAGGGAAAATCTGTGCATACAGCCTACATAGACTTAGCCAAGGCTTTTGACACTATCCCCCACTCATGCATCATTGACAAACTCACCCAGCTAGGTACTGACCCTTATATCTTTAGATGGGTCACTAACTGGCTCACTGATAGAACACATATAGTCAAAATAAGGGAATCCACCTCCAACAGCAGACCTATAACTAGTGGTGTTCCACAGGGATCAGTCCTGGGACCTCTACTGTTTGGACTCTATTTCTCCGAAGTACAAGCAAAAACTAAAGGTCTGTGGCTGACAAAGTCTGCTGATCACTGCAAACTGGGAGTGGTCATAGAATCTCCAAATTATGTCAACATCCTACAAGAGGGTCTTAGACAAACAAATGATTGGTGCCAAAGACATGGCATTAAACTCAATGCAAAAAAAATGTGTAATCATCCCTTTCTGTAAAAGTGATGTTCCTGCTAACTACTACATCAATAGCAACACCCTAAGTACGCACTCAGTAGCGGGAGACCTGGGCACAAAGGTTGACCCAACCTTATCTTTGATCACCATGTCTCCACATAGGTAAGAAGAGCATTCTGTATTGCTCATCTCATAACTCAGGGAATCGCTTCTATAAAAAAAGAAGTTATAACCTCCCTGTACTCGTCTCTCATCAGGCCAATAATCGAGTACAACACCCCTTTTGATATGTACCTTTCCAAGCACCTGCATCAATTGGAGATACCACAAAGGTTCCTCACAAGGAAAATTCAACGTCTTCAGCATCTGGCCTATGTGGATCATCTGAAATCACTCTCAGTTTATTCCTTTTCATACAGACTACTCAGAGGTGATCTCTGCCTTGCATCTAAGGCAATCTCTAACCATGCTTTATTGGAAATGTTGCATATCTGCAAGTCACAAGGTACACAGGTTACTTGCTCTAAAGACCTTAACCTGGTATGTGACATTAATAGAACCTGCTGGAGGGACAGATTTGTCTCCCAGAGGTTACCACACCTTTGGAACAGACTCCCACTTCATGTCAAACAGAGCACCTCAGTGACCCTCTTCAAATGCAGTCTGGATGATTGGATGGGTAACTGTAAATTCACCCCGTGGGTTCCACCTGTGTCCCTCTTGGACAGGGGCAATAGGTGCTGATCATGGAAATAAGGGTAGAATTTGGCTAGGTTTGTAAGGGCCCTAGGGCAATTAGCCTAGTAACTTCCTATGATTCTATGATCCTATGAAAATGCTCCAACTATGAACAAGAAACTGCATGATTGTCACACAATAATCTGGCTGCCTTTTTTTTCTTCTTCAGCTTGGTTTTTGTGTAACCAGTCACTTTATTTTCTTTCTCATAAATCACATGCTACCTTAAAACCTATCTATCCGTCCTTTGCTTTGTGAAAAGTGACATATAACACCTATTTAAAATCCTTTTCCTAACCTCTATATTAGAGCTATAATCACAATAAGAAAATCCTCTTTATGTACATAATCCTTTGCTTGGCTATAACAACTCCCCCAAAGGGAGAAATTTCATTACACAGACATGATGATAGATATTCCCTTTAAAAAGATATCTGCTGATGTGCATATCCTATACAAATTTGAAAGCACGTTTTCCTGTCTCTCAATGAAGGCAGACAATACCAAAATATAATTATTTCAAAAAAGTTTTGTACAAATTGCAATCTGTATGCATTTTCACTTAGAAGTTATACAACTGCTATAATTCTGTCCTTTCTGCAGACTTTATTATATACAAAACACCATCAAAGAATTGAACAATACCATGCTTTTGTAAAATATTGTAATACTTCCCACTCTACCATCATCAGGTTGGCATTGCAGGGAAGGCAAAATAGACCTCATTATCATGCCTTTTCATTTGTAATTACAACTCTCCAGGAAATGTAAAATATTTCTGTATCAGACAGAACCACAATGTCTCCAGAGAACACTTTATGTGTCTATTCACTGCTATAACTCTGTCGGTTTCTATGATTCATATCAGAAGAAGTAATCCTCACAACCAACAAAGTAAAAAAAAAATATCAAAACTTTCAATATACAAAACCCGCATAATGTAACAGCCACTCCCACAGAAAAATATATAAAAATGCCTTTTTACTTATTACACAGTTACTACCATAACTAAACCTATAGCATCAGCAAATAACAAAACATTTTTTTTTTTTGCAGGAGACAATCTGGTGGAAGTGACTCATTGTTCTGCTCATATTTAGCTTTTGTGGTTCTTTTAAGAACAATTTCTTCAGTGAAAGCATTGAAATTAGCTCTTTATGTTGGAGACATCTAGAAAAAGATTTTGGTAAATTCAAGTACCTATTCAGCAATTATGTTTTTTTCCATCTCTTTCCGGACATCCCCTCCATTTATTTCATTTCAGTGCACTTATCCTTGTCTTTTTTCTCTTTTCTATCTGTAAAATGCTCTATACGTCTTCTTTGGAGATGCTTTAATTTACTCCATTCAGGTCTTTATTTGCCTGTCATCCGTGCATCCTTCTGCTTTAGTTGGTACTGCTTTTTGCTTTCCTCCATTTCTCTTTCCTCATATTTCATAGGTTCATAGATTAGTACTAAGCTAACTGCCCTTGCGAGCCATTTTAAGCCTTGCCAATTATCCCTTGTGAGACTCAAACCGTGCACCTTGTGTTTGCAAGGCGAACACCTTAACCATTAGGCCACCCTCCCAATGTTTTTAACTCTTTTTTGAGACTCACGTGACGCTTTCCTAGAAGAGAGTGGATTATTCTCTACAAGTGAGTGGGAGCAGCTATTTCAAGTGATGATCTTTAAGTATCTTGAATTGTTTCATGAGTGCAGGTAGAGAAGAGCAGGTGACTGACCAATGGACGGGTATAGCAAAAGCAATGTTGCAGATGTTGCTCTGGACTATGGTTATAAAACGGAAGCTTGTTTTCCTTTATGGTTACAAGATTTGGACAGTGACTAAAAGGATGAGGTTTTGGATATAAGCAGCACAAATGTGATTCCTCTGCAAGATTGCTGGGATCAGTCTCCATTATGATGATCTTGGCAATCTGGAATGATCTAGAGTAGATCCTATGCTTCACTGGATTGAAAGGAACCAGCTGAGGTTGTTTGAACATCTAGTGAAAATGACCCAGTCACCTCCTACAGGATGTGAACCAGATACAGCCAGTTGGAAGAACACCATGGGACAGATCCAGAACATGCCTGGTTATGTATCTTAAATGTATGGGGCTTCACCAGGCTGAGAGCGAGTCTATTACTGAGGGATACAGGACTTGTTTTTACCATGAACCTGATCCTGACAATTGATTTAGAAAATGGATAGAAGAACATGATTATATTTCTGTCCATTTGATTTACATTTGCTTTCTTACAGTGCTTGTTGCTTCTCTGAAGCATGTACTTTAAAGACTCATTTGTTACATACAAAACTGCATGAATCAGTCTCTCAGCTATTCATTCCAAACTGGAGACTTCATAGGTTCATAGCTTCATAGACTTCCTGCACGTCTCCTTTTTTTTGCCAGGAGCGGAACTTTAGAACTTCCTGTTTCAATGGTTTTGAGCAAAAAAAGTCCTTTATAGATATCAGTGATAACTTTAATCAAGTTATTAACTTATTCTGCCATTTTACTCAACGTTTGCCATTTTTTTTTTTTTTTTTGCTTTAACAACTTTTTGCTGTACTACTGGGGCTATTTTATGTATGTTTACTTTTATTGTTTTAATTTACACTATGTTTATGCTTAAGTAGAGAAACACATTTGAACTTGAGTTTTTTTTACTGAATGACAGCATGTTATAAAATAAGGGATCTTCTGTAGTCTCCTATTTGAAAACTAGAGATCTAAGACTATTCTTTTAAGGAAGCTTATTGTATCAGTTGTATAGAGGCCAAAGGCATCAAGAAATTTCTGGTCTGAAATGTGGCTCCAAAAATAGTCCTGTGCTCATATTGGCATGCAGTGTATTAACATTCCTGTCAACCACACCTGTATTTTCCCTGTCATTATAAGGACATAGTCATTCTCTTTGTGTTTGTATAATCTTGTTGCGAATGTGCTGTCATTGGCAGTCTCCAGTGTGACACATGATGCCTCCTCAACTCATAGCATTATAGAATCAGAGATAATGCAAGGCAGCTGGGCCTTGTGGCCATTTACACCTTGCCACTACCACTCTTAGGCCTTACCTCTTTTTCAAGGTGCAACAGGCCAGTCATACCAGGGATTAATTTATTTATACCCACTCAGTTATATAACTCCTTTTTGAAGGAATAAAATGTGTTACTTTGCTTAATCTGGAATGGACGTTTGTTTTAGACAACAGGTAAGCACTGAATGATAAATCTGTGTCTCCACCATGTTTTGTTTATTTGCTGAGTTAGGTTTAGATCCCTGGTGTAGTGTTAGTAGGACTGTTTGATTTCTTGAGATATAATAGATCTTGAACTACTAGATCAATGATGTCTGGAAAGGCATGGCACAAACTGCTCCTAGGCAGTCTATAGGACACTGGATAAAGAGACAGTCATCCAGCCTCTCCTGGTAACTTTTGTCTTTTAAGTCTATTTGATAACAGGTCTGATCAATACAAAATATGCAAGGGTAAAACCTTTCTTGAATCTTCATTAAATATCTTTTGCAATCGACTGTGACAGGTAAAAAGACTTCCTGACCTCTGTTGCAACATGATGGCCAAAGACAAGATTATTTTCAATCCATGTTCCAAAGTCACTCACCACACTTATTTTGAAGCAGATTGTTGTATAAGATGGATTAAGAGATGAAGGAATCATTTAACAAATGTGATAATATTGTGCTTTTTAGATTTAAGCCATTTTTGAGCACAAGTTGTTGAGGTGTACAAACTCAAGTTGAGGCTTCTGCATATCAACATGAGGACTTGTGCATGACGCCAAGTCTGCAGTCATCCGCAAATTTGGTAAAACAGAGATTTTGAAATCTTTGAAGCAGATGCTGAACAGTAGAGGGCCCAGTGGAGATCCCTGAGGGACACCACTGCTCACTTTCATGTTTACTGAGGAAACACCAGCCACCCTCACTACCTTGGTTCTTTCCCTTAACCAATTTGTTATCCACCTAACTATGTAAACATCAATTTGGAGATCATTCAGCTTGTTTATATGGTTAGTATGTGGTACGGTATCAGAAGCCTTAGCCAGGTCAAGGTATGCTGAGTAGACAGCATGCCCACTCTCCACAGCTTGTGTTACTCTCTCAAAGAAGTTGATTGGATTCATTAGACTGGATCTACCCTTAAGCAGAACTGCTGGGGATCAAGCCTTGTAAGATTTTTGATATCATTAATTAGGTCAGTTATGATTCATTCTGTGGCTTTGCAGAGTCAGGCTAATACGGTTGTGGTGGGTTTACCTTTGTAAAGTGGTATCACAATAGATGTCCATCATACATCAGGGACAAAACCAGTGGCTCAGCTCAGGCTGAATAGCTGTAGGACTGGGTCTACTAGGGCATGTTTTATACTATTTGTCAGGCAACCAGATATACTGTCAAGCCCAGTGGATGATGTGTTTTTAATTTTGGAGAGTACCTTTAACAAGTGTTCTTTGGCTATAATGGGTGGTTAAATATTTTCTGTGATATGTGGGCTTTGTATAGTTCTTTTGAGGATGAAATTTGCAATGAATTTGTTTCCTAGTATTTTGCTATCTTTTCTGGATCAGATTAGGTAGTGCCATTTTGGATAAGTTCTGAACAATGTTGGGTGCTATTCCTTAGTTTCCAAATATAACTAAAGAAGGAGTTGTAATTGTCTTTAGCTTCTTATGCTTGTCTAAGTTTTCATATTACTAATCATGCTTTTAGTTTCTTCAAAATATTTTCTATGTTAACCTTAATTTGAAGATTTTTTTTTGTTTTGTTAAACAGTTCAAGAAGATTTTCTTATTTTATTGTATTATTTATTTATTTATTTACATACACAGGTGGACCATAATGCTAGTTTACTTTTAAACTTCCCATTTTTTGGATTTGGTATGGGATGTCAGTTCAATGTATTTATCTAGGTGCACAAACAGTTTGTTTGTGTAACTACTTGTTTTATCAGTATCTTGGGAAATAGCAGTTACATTTGAATTTTGAGACTGCATCATCATAGCATTGTAGAATGTTTATACATTTCAAGTCTCAAAAACGTTGTGTTGTTTGCATCTAGTCTGCGATTTTGAAAGGAAAATGTTACCAGTTTTTGATCAGATTTAACTCAAGAAGGGAGTGGAGGGGATAGTTGATATCAATGCCATGTTGGCAAGGTCCAAGTCAGAAATATTATGTCCTCTAGTGAGTTCCTTGACAAATTGCTCCAGGGAGTTTTTGTTTATAAAATCATGAAATGTGGGTGCGTAACCTACAGTTGAGGTATGGCTATCCCAATTAATATGTAGGCAAAGTATCCTAGGATAATGGAATCCCTGTTAATTTGGAGTTCATCCAATGTATTTAGGAACCTAACAGCTGTCTAGGAGCTTAGAGGGGGTTCTGTAACATGCCACGATCAGATACTTGGTCCTGTTTAGTGTGATTTGGTTCTCAATCAGGTCAGTTTCTGGATCTCTAGGTATCTGCCTAGAAGTGATTTGGTCCCTAGCAAATATGGATACTCCACTGTGGTTACTATTGGGCTGAAATGCATGATAGGCACAATCCTTGGAACAGAGAGTGTGGTTTCTCTGTACTTTTAAACCAAGTTTCTGTAATAAATGCAACAAGGTCTCAGGATCAGATAATTTGTTATTTAGATTCCTGGCATTGAGCATCGCCTCTTGATGTGGCCTGGTACATGATTTGTTTTTCTTAGCTGGACTCTCCATAAATAAAAAGTAATATGTGGGCAACAAACACTTTAAAGGCAGTATGTAGAAGCCTTGAAGTGAGAGGTGCAAGCCATCCCTGACAGAGCAAGGCTGACTGTCTAGCATCTCCTGTCATGCAAATACATACTGTGTCCCCTTAGAATAACACCAAATAGGTAGCTAATTGTTGAAGCCAATCACTCTTTCCCTGAACTTTGGCATCATTTAGCACAATTTATTCATTTATTTATTTATTTATTTATTTATTTATTTTTAGTTGACCATGTTAGCCCCACTAGACTAGCAGCCCATTTTCAGAAGAGACTAGAGGTTGTATTTATACTACTAGAGCAAATTTGGCCAGGGTATTGGGGAACTTCCGCTACTCTTTTTGATAGGTGATATGGGATCTTTTACATCCACCTGAGCTACCACCAATTCAAGCAGATGGGACCTTGACTTAATGTCTCATCCAAAGAACTACACACTCAGGAATGTAGCTTTCTAGTTTGTTTTTCTTTCCAGTGATCTGAATCTTAGTATTTTTGCATTTGCTGTTGCTACTTCTTGTATATGTTTTTTTTTTTTTTTTACTTCTACTTCTTCCCCTTCTCTGTAAGACCCTGCATGATGACTCCAATACCACTACGCCATTGGTCCATTCATTCCATAGGGACTAGAGCCTGATATCACAGGTTTAGATGAGACTCCTCTATCTCATGGGAACTACAACCTGGCACCCCAGGGTTAGGCAAGATCTATGAGTTCCATGAAGACTACAGCCTGGCATCCCAGGGCTAGCTGAGACCCATTTATTCCACTGGGACTACCGTCTAGCATCCCAGGGTTAGGTCAGACCAATCCATCTCATAAGGACTACAGCCTGGCTTCCCAGGATTAAGCGAGACCCATCCATTCCATAGGGACTAGAGCTTATCATGATCATCTCAAAGTTAGGAGAGACTTATCAGTTCCATAGGGACTAGAACCTAGCATCTCAGGATTAGCTGAGACCCACTGATTTCATGGGAAATACAGCCTGTCGTCCCAGGGATAGGCAAGACCAATTCATTCAATGGGGACTAGAGCCTGGCATTGCAATGTTAAGTGAAACACATTCATTCCTGGCATAAAAGCCCAATCAACAAATTTTCTCCCCAGCAGTAACCTTCATACGGTGGGCAGCAGGACAGCTAGTAGGTCCTTTGGAGTTGCCTACTCCTGGATGACCTTCTCCTCAGCAGCTCCTTGAGTTTCACAATTCTGCCCAACTTCAAAAAGGTCTGCATTTCTCCACACGCACGGGCGCACACACACAAACATACACACACACACACACACACACACACACACACACACACACACTCACTCACTGACTACTTCCTGGGTTACTATATGCATTATACCACTTTCTAGTATGAGCTCTGCAATCTTGTGTTCCATGAGTGCGACACCAAGTACGCCTGTCTTCTGTCAACCAAGTGGTAAGCCAGAGCTCCCTCCCTCTCCCAGTATGGATGAATCAGTAATAACCACTCCCTCCTTCATGGCCTACCCATCCCTTCCATCCCCCATGCTTTTAATTGAAAACAGGTCACCTGTGTCACAGTTAGGGCTTCATCCCTGTGTACCTAGGGAATGGGAGTTTCTTGCACACTTAAATGTACTTTAAAGTGCATTTTCCATTCTGCTGTTTCTGCAAATCTGTGCAATCAAAATTAGTAAAAATGCTACAAACACAATGTCATGGAAATAAAACACAGGTAAACAGACCCAAGCAAACACAATTTGAGCAAAAGAAGCACAGACAACACACAGGAAGGTCCAGAACGAATATGCTACAATTTTTTTTAGAAAAGCAAATTCAGGTCCTCCAAAATGTTTTCCATCAAAGCACAGTACCTCACAAGGAATAGGGTGATTCTTTCTTCTGTCACTGTCCTGCTGCAGCCTAAAAGAATGTACCTCTTTACATCGAGTTCCAAGCTTCCCTAAGTAAGTTCATCTGTCTGTTCTAACAACACAAAAGCAAATACTACATTCTGTTCTTGTGGTATCACCTAATACTCAGACCCTTAAGATCCTGCTTATTAAACTATACTTACAGGTAACATCATGCTTTATGCATTTTCTTGCCCCCTCTGGGACCAATCGTGCTGTCCAACTTTCTCTAAAGCCAACCTGTTGCTGATCAAATTAGGTCTTTTATAGAACTTCATTTGTGGGAGTTTGCCTTTTGATTTAATATCAGTATTGCATCTTAAGGTATGCTATCAATTACTGTGTTTTGAATCAGGCAGGTACATTGTCCTATTTATTCAATCTATGAGCTGCATCTGTAAATATCCTTTGATACGTTAAGGCAAAGTGACTCCTCAATAAATCAATCTATGCTACTTTACATCAAGATTTGTTTTATATTACATCATTTAAAAGCACTGCCACGCCAAATACTAATGTATGTTTACCATAAATATTTTGAATACCATGCTAGCTCCTGTGACAGTTTTAATCAGCCTATTGTTTTTGCTAGCACAATTTACAGAGTAATGTCAACTCCTATGCATGTGAGCACAGCCTAAATACTGAGAATGTCAGCTATGTACTCCTTTTAATATATGTTTTGGTTACCTTTATGCATTGTATGTCAGTGTTAATGTATTTGTGTTTACCTAAATACTGTCTGTGCCAGTATTACTATGTTTTCATCCACCCTTCCAACTCACCCACTGCCTGCTGATCTGTAAGCTTCTCTATTGACTGGTGTCCCTTCACTCTTTGGGTGAAAGCTGATCATGGAACCATAATATATGCAGCCATTGTTTTTTTCTCCTACCCCTATTGCCTGGCATGGGCATCTCCATCATTGTGGTGCATCCTACACTCTTCTGACAACTACTATATGTGGCTTGGGATTGATGAGCTCACATTATCCAATCTCATGGCCATTTTGAACATGTAGGTGTCCACCTGTAAGGGAGCAATTGGTGGCTTGGGACCACTATTGTCCTCCTTCCAAAGTGGGTAAGCCAGCATAAGCCTCTCACTCCCATCATCCCCTTCCTGGCTGTTCCAGCACCAGACCTCTAATCTTGGGTTGGCTGGGTAAAAGTCAGGGCTTTATCCTATTAAGGGCATGAAACAGGGGTTGCACTGTGTCTCCAGTCTGAATTGGGAGCTTTTCTCCCTGGGCCTCTTCTGAAAATGAACACTACATGGAGGAATACTCCTGGTATCCAACACAAATAAACAGATATCGAACTTGCAAAGCCACTTTGATTTGTAAATAATCTTTAAGATGAAAGATAAAAGGCACTAATGTGATACAGTTTGACAGTAACCACAAAGAAAGTGATTTTTCATTCATTCTTTTTTTTTTGTTTTGTTTTTTATTGGAAACGCAAGGATGGCTTTAATCTTTCAGTACACTGATGCAAGTAATATAAAAATAACAAACTGCATGGTTCATGGAGTACATATGTTTTGAGCAGAAACAGCTGCATGGTAAGTATAGTTTTGTAATTTGGAAAAAAACAGATAAGACATATTTTCTCATTTTGCAACAAACAAATCCAGATGTACTCAGAAAGAAAAAAAATAGTTTGAACATAGAAGAGTTCTCTGTAGGCATGTTTCGTGTCAAAAGATTATTATATTTTCTCTGTTGTTTACAAAATGACAGGAAAATTGAGCTTCAGTTAGAGTGATGAAATCTGCTAAATTTTTTTCATCTTGTGTTGACTGATAGCTTCAGTCTTGCATTAAACTTAAGAAAGTATTGGGCAAACTAGTACTCAAGAAATTGCTTGAGTTGGCATATCCTTAACACAGTTTTTGCAAAAAGTCTGTTGCTACATCAAGTAACATTGCTGTGTTGGCAGTAGTATAGAAAAGTAGTGCTATGGTTTTCAACACTAACCCAACATTCCCTCAAGCAGACATCCATCACTGAGTAAGACAAACAAAACAACTTTTCCCAGCTCACATAACAGCCATCTGTCACTAGAACCTGGGACGTATGTAGCTGAGGGAACATATGCTTACTCACATGATATACAGTAAGCGAAGACAGAAAAGGTTCATAGGATTCTACTGCTCACTGTAGGGAAGGAGTGGCATGCTTAAGGTTTGCACGGTGCTAAGTTACAGCATATTCATAGTGCATGAAGTTGTCCCAGGTCCCTCCAAACAGCTGCATATTATGGAATATGATTCACTTGAGCTATTGCTGCTAGATTCCAAACACACACCAGTACATGGTAGGATATTCAACAATTCTACATTGCAACATGCCTCTAGTGGGCTTTGAACTACAGTGTGAGCCACTTGGATAATGCCGTTTAAAACTCCCAGGGGACTATGCTACTGTGCTGTAGCTACTAAGAAAAATGAAACTTGAAGAATGTTCCATATTAGTACCAAATTTCTTTGTGCACAAGGTAAGCTAAAGGCAAGCTCTAATCTGATACACTAACCCTTAGACATTTGAGCAGCAAATACCTCTCAACATCTGAGCATTACATTTCTTAGCAGACAGAAAGGAAAAGGAGCAGTTTCCCTTTTTTTCACCAGGCCTCTATATACTAGATCCTATGCAATTACTGATAAGGTGCAATTACTGATAAGGAACCTTTGTATAGCTTTAATTTATTTATTTGGTTTATTTGATAAGGTAGATCAATATAAACAAGTCTGACTTTATGAAGAAAATCTATACATCCAAGACAAGTAAGGCTAAATCTGAGAACCAAAATCATAGTGTTATGCCAAAATTCTAGCACTTGAGAGCACTTCAGAGGTGAGACAGCTCATTCCTTAAAGTTTTTGCCTTACTGTCCTGTGTCAGTCGTCATTTGTGGTCAATGTCTGTTTGGAGTTTTCATGTATCTATGTGGGTTTCCTTCAGATACTTCATTGTTCTCCCACATTCCAAAAATAGGCAGGCTGCGTGACTATGCTGCACTGTCAGTATATATTACCTTAACTTCATTCTCATATTCTGCACTATGATTAAAAAAATATCTGAGCAAGATTAATTCACTTACCCAGTAAATGAATAAATATTGCATAAAATTAAATTTCAAAAAATTGAATTACTTCAATTAAGATTAATTGGAACCGCCACCATGAAATAATGTGTGGTGCTGCATTACTATAGCTGATATTAGTTGCAAGGTAAAGCAGAGTCCTTCTGGCACTGAGGCCATCATCATCAACTACCCCCTTTGTCCTATTTTCCATACGGGGTTGGGGTGTCGTGATAACTGTTGCCATCTCTCTCGATTTATTGCTACACTCCTGCCTTCTTTGACACTCTTGCCTGACTATTGCAGATTTTTCTGTCACACAATCCATCCACCTCTTTATTGGATGCCCTCGTTTCTGTCTGTCTGACATCTGCTCCATTAGATTATCTTCTGCTTTTCTGCACATGTACCCGAACCACTGTAATCTGTTCTCTTTGACCTTTTCTGCAATTGGAGCTACTTTGACTTCTGCTCTTGTGTCCTCATTTCTTCGTCTATCCCACAGTGTGCATCCTACCATGCATCTCAGGCACTGCATTTCCTTCACATCTAGTTTCCTCATCTGCTCTACCTTTACTGCCCTGGTTTCTGTACTATACAGTAGTACTGCTCACACCACTGTGTGCTACACCTTATTTTCCAACTTCTTTGGCATTCATCTGTCCTATACTACCCCTGACACTCTATGCCTGTTGACTGCAGCCCCTCTGATTCTAGATCTGACCTCTTCATTCTCATTTCCCTTCTCCTCACCCACGCCTCCCAGACACTTGAAGCTATTAACCTCTATCTCGTTTCTCAGCATCTTCCAATTTCCCCAATTTGCTGCCAGTACCACTGTCTTATCTATACTTAGCTCCATCTCATGTGACTTCAGTTTTGCATTCCATTCCCCTATCCTATCCTTTGCCGCAGTTCTTGCTCAGCCTGTGCTTGTAATACCACATCATCTACATATGGCAACTTTATCGATATGTCCCCTCTGACCGGTTTGCTAATGTAGTCCGTCACCAGTATGAACAGCAGTGGGCTCAGAGCTGATCTCTGGTGCACACCCACTACACTGGAAACTCCCCTGTAAGACTGAACACTATTTGTATTTGTCATTGGTTCCTTGTACATAGCCTGCACTAATTCCACCAATGTTTCTGGGACTTCAAACCACCACAGTACTGTCCAAATCATCTTTCTTGGGACGTTATCATATGCTTTCTCCAAGTCTAGGAATGCCAAGTTGGATTTTTTTTCCTCTCTAGTTACTTCTCAGACAGCTGTCTCACTGCAAACATTGGGTCAGTTGTCCTGCATCCTGATCTGAATCTGAACTGCTCATCTCCGATCTTACATTCTACTTCTCTGCATATCCATTTATCAGTCACCCTCTCCTGAACTTTCATGCAGTGTGACAGGAGTTTGATACATCTGTACTGCCCACAGTTGTGCATGCCCCCATTGTTCTTGTACACTGGCACAAATATGCTTATTCTGCAGTCATCTGTGATATGCCTTTCTCTCCACACTGCTATGAGTACCCTCAGGAGCCATTTTCCCCTATATCACCCAGCATTTTTATCCTATCTGCTGTGACCTCATCTGGGCTTGCTGCTTTCCCTGACTTCATCTTCCTTAGTGATATTCTTACTTCTTCTAGGGTGGGCTCCTCTTCTTCTCCTCTCACCATAGGTTGTTTCTGGGGTAGTACAGTTTCTGTGGGGTTTTCTTCATTCAGAAGCTGCTGGAAGTACTCATTCCATCTGCCTTTGATGTCCTGTGGGCTGGTGAGCAAGTTGTTGATGGCACCCCTTATGAAGGATGTCTGACTATCTTCTTTACCTTTCTGTCTTTGCCTTGCAACCTGATATAGTTTCTTTGCACCAACTACTGATAAATTTTCCAGAAGCTGGTAGAGTGCCTCTGATGTACTGTTCTTTGCTATTGCAACTCCTTTCTTAGATTTCTTGTTAGCCAAACAGTATTCCTTCCTAGCCTGGTCCATCTTTTCTATCTCCCACTTTTTCTGCACTCCTTTCTTATGATGACTTCCTGGACTTCTGCATTCCAATGCCAACTTTCATTATGTACCTTATTTCTATACCTGGCTCAACCATATATCTGTTCTGTAGTCTTCACACATGCTGTTTTCAGGCACTGCCATTTTTTCAACTCCACGTATTTCCTCCTCTTCTTGGGGTTCTAGAGCTCTGAGTAATTTCCTGAATTGTTGTACTTTCTCTTCAGTCAAATGTCAGGTCTTCAGCCCTCTCTGACCATTGCTTGTAGCTGATTGTGGCAACCAGTGGTTTATGCTCTGGGCCAACTGCTTCACTGAGGATGACTTTGCAATCACTGATTCTACCTCAGCGTCCTTTCCTTACTAGGTGGAAGTCTATCTGAGTTGCATGTTGGCCATTGTTGTATGTGATTGTATGACTGTCTGTCTTTCTAAAGACCATGTGTTGGCTACTATAAAACCATTTGTCAGACAAAAGTCTAGAATGGCCTCTCCTTCTTTATTCCTGTTGCTCCACCCATGTGGACCCAAGCAGTCCTCATATGCTGTTCTCTCTGTCCTGCTATATGCATTCCAGTTACCCATTATCAACACCAAATCATGTTGTCCTGCTTTATCTAGTAGGTCCTGCAACTGCTATATAAATGCACGTTTTTCCTCACTATCACAACCCTGCTGTGGGGCATAGGCTGAGATTATGAATACTGCCCTATCATTACATTGGTGTCTGATTGCCATGAATCTGCCACTAACTCTGATGATATCCCTCACTCCGTTCTGAAGGCTCTCTCTCTCACCACCATTCCCACACCAACACCAATTCTAGCCTGTCTTCCTCATCCTGAGTAGTAGAATCTGGGTCCCAAGCCAGTTGGCTTTGCTGCACTGCCCTTACATCTTGTCTCCATGCCAGGATCTTCTGTACCATCATGTCACCCACTTCCAAGAGCTGTCCTTTCAGTGAACCTACATTAAGTGTAGCAATTCTTAGTTCATGTTGAAGCAGTTGAAGTTTTATGTCCAGCTTTCACTCAATAGAGCTATCCCTGGTAATCCAGCTGGGCAACTGGACATCAGTAGATTATAGCTTTATGCAGGCACACACTGACCAATGGGGGCACACACCCCTCCCTCCCATGAGTCCCTGGTGTAGGTCTTCAACCCAGTTATCAACAGCAAATACCCATGCCCATTTGGTGACATTAATCAACATCTTTTACACCGTCAAGTGGTCCATATTTTGAGGATACTGCAGACCACAGCAGATGCCCAAAGTGGCTGTTTTATACAACTCTTCCCCCTATAGGGCAGCATGTAGAGTCTGTACTGCTGCCCACATTGCTGAGTTTGAGATGGAAACAATCAGCATGTTTTTTTGGAGGTGGGAGGAACCCCACAGAGACACAGAGAGAACATGCAAACTCCAAACAGGCAGGATCAGACCTTGTACCTTGTGCATGGGAGGCATAAACTTTAACCATTATGGCAACTGGTCTTCTGGCATTGAGGCAGAATAATACAAATATCTTTAATAATTCACAGTGTAAACTGTAAGCTAAGGAGTGACATAGCATAAAGTCTGCAGAAATACTAAAGTTCTGCATGCCCCAATAAAGATATAAGGTACAAAGCACAAATACATTTCATAGAGACCACCTAGAAATTACTGACTTTCTTCACAAAGATTCCATGAATTCATATAGGCCAATGAAAGTAAATCTCTGAGCAAGATGATGCCAAGTAACTGTTTTGAAAAGCCCTAGGTCCCAAGATTTAACAGCCAGAGACACTGGCAACAATCCAGTTTGACTGACACTGCAGCAAAATGAGAAACAGTAAAACTAGAAAAAGAGAAACAGCAATAATGAATTAGGAAGCAAAGAGGAAGTGGTAAAGACTGCTGTCTGCTCAAATCAAAACCAAATAAATAAAAACAGTGTGTCCATGGGTGACAAAGTGATACAGCATGACACACATAGTAACCCTGATGATATGACAGACTTCGTATATTGTAATGGGAAGATTATGGAGAAGGAAGAGAGGAAAACTGAGATAGGAATCCCAAACTTATTTATACATACACACACACACACACACACACACACACACACACACACACATTACTCATTTACTATTTCCTATTCTGCTTTACTGTTATTATATGTTGTTTATTCTGCTAAATATATATACGTGTGTGTGTGTGTGTGTGTGTGTGTGTGTGTGTGTGTGTGTGTGTGTGTGTGTGTGTATGTGTGTGTAATATATATCTATATACATACACACACACACACACACACACACACATATATATATATATATATATATATATGAATGTGAACTGATGTTGACAAAGTACAGTTATAACAGAGTCACTATAAAACAGAGGAGTAATGTAAATTATCATGAACCATGTCAGCAGTTGCACTTACAGATGCCCAAAATGCAACTAGATCTTCAGCTTTTTCCTGAAAACATTTTATTTATTAGTGCAACTGTAGGCAGATTTCAGAATAACTGCTGCAGTGTTAGAAGGCGCTTCCTCCTCCTGCCATGTTACCAATCATCTAAATTCCATCTCCACCCCCCATGCCATCATAGCAGCCATACCAGGGGGGAGTACTCCTTAGACTTCCCAAATTTATATCAGTTCAAGAGCCAGTGAAACATTCATTCGGACATCCAGGCCTGGTGTATAACCATACCTCACAACTTCTTAGTGAAATGGATTTATAACTTCTTAGTATAAGAGTTCAGGACAAAGCTGAAAAGTAATGAGAGATAAAGGCCAAAAATTAGGGACAGTTTTTTTATTTATACATATATCGTTCTTATATATTTAGAAATTGGGCTAGAATAACACATTTTGCAATAAGCATGCATTTTTCTGAAGGATATGAAGTCTGAAACTCAAATTTCTGTCACTATTCAGTGACTGCAATCTTCAAAGATTTAACAAAAAAACACAAAATTTGCAAGGAATAGACCAAGAATATGTGGCCAAAGTAGGGACATTTTATGATATCAGAAATAGCTGAAAGCTGTGCATGAAACTTCTGAGATCACCTAGAGTGCCATTTATATGTTGTCCCTAATACAAGATGTATGACAGTGAAAATTCTGTCATGCATGCAGTATTAGGTATGACAATATTCTGCATAGTATGGTGTGAGCTTACTCTGCAAAAATGCTGCACATGCTCCTTTAAAAGGATCATTTTAGGGTCATCTCTAGTCTTCAAAGGGGCAAGTCACTAAATGACGTTACCACAAGTGCACAGTCCTCCACAGCCCCACAATAAGGCCACGCAGAATCACTGCAGTTGAATTAGAAGTGCTAATGCAGCCATGTGGCCTGTCCACTATGTAATCTCAACAATACCAGTACCACCAGGTAGAGCACTGCCAATTCAATGGAAGTTCAGTCAGTTGAATGGCCATGCCATTAATGTGATATATTACACTGGCATTCATCACCAGTGTAGTACTTCAAGGTTGTATGGTTTGCCACCTATCCAGCACTGTTTTGGGAAGCAGATGTAGTACTCCTTAATCCTCATTAGCATACACAGTTTGAAGAATCCCAAAATCACATTTTTAGAATCAGGGCCACACAACAGCTGAGAGAAGTGTGCTACCTCAAGTATAAATTGTTCTGGAAACCAACATCTTATGTCTTCACACCAAAAGACAGCTAGTTCACACAGGCTAACAATGTGCTAAAAAGCAAATATACTGTCTGTGCAATCCAGTAATAAAAGTTCTGTTAAAATCCAGAATTTAATAAAAGGAATAAAATAAGAACAAAAATAAAATTAAGTCCCTTGTCCAACGATAACGAATATTGTTGGACAAGGGACTCAATTTTATTTTTGTTCTTATTTTATTCCTTTCATTAAATTCTGGATTTTAGCATAACTTTTATTACTGGATTGCACAGACAGTATATTTGCTTTTTAGCACATTGTTAGCCTGGGTGAACTAGCTGTCTTTTGGTGTGTGGATTATTTATTGGACAGTTCACCACAGCAAAAGGGAATATTTCTTCATTTTTCAACATCTTATGTCTTGGGGCACAGACATCAGACTTGCTGGAATAATTTTAGAGAGGGTGTTTTCTCCTTTGGCCAGCTTAAAAGGGGGCCTAATGCTGAAGGGGAACAATAACTGATGCTAAGTAGTTTAAAATTCAGATAATTTAACAGAAATCAAATTTATGAATAACTAGTAACTGTTTGGATTTAGTAATTGCATCACAAAGCTGTTATAGGTAGTAATTTACAAAAATAAAGCTTAGATTCTCATTTTTGATGCAAATGCTTGTGTGTGTGTGTGTGTGTGTGTGTGTGTGTGTGTGTGTGTGTGTGTGTGTGTGTGTGTGTGTGTGTGTGTGTGTGTGTGTGTGTGCGCGCGCACATACTATGACTTAACAATCTGTATCATGCACTGCTATGTGTTTGCCCATATTCTCTCAACAGCATTCAAGCTTCTAATTGTCCTAAACTCTTGTAGAATCTGTCTGCTATTGTAGTCTATCTGGAATTTGTACATTTTATGTGTTTCCATAATTTTCTTTCCCTGTCTATATGGTACAAAAACCAAGGGGGATATACAGCAACAGTGGCATGTGGTTTCTTGTAGAAGATAATACATAACCGTGTTATTTCACAGTTCCAAATGTTTGCAGTGTCAAGCTCTGAGTGAGGTTTGCAGGCATCAGGCCAGTGGCCACACTGTTCTGTATTTAAATTTTGAACATGCCAGCTCTACCCAGACAGCCATTCTAATTCTGTTTACAGCATTCAAGTTGCAAATGAACAGCCACTGAAACATTGGGTTTGGCATTAAAGGATTTTTTTTTTTTGCATACAACAGTGATGAGTATGAAAGATACTACACTCTCAAGGGAAAAATGTTTCCTCTTGACGGGCATTACAGTGGCAAAGCAGAATAAAAAGTAGATTTTCTTCTATAAATCTGAAGCAGCAACTATCATCTGAATTCATTTTAAAGAACGCAAAAATCCTTGTTCTCGAATTTGGTTGAATGGCAATTCTGGATATATAATTAGATTGAACTATGATGTCTTTTATGTACTTAAATCATTATAGCACCTCAAAGTATAATATGAAGCTAGCATTCCACAATGTACCAGTTCCCTAAATTAACATGTGTTATGTCGACAGCTGTCCAATCGACTGCATATACTCAACATCCCCAGGAAGAAGAATATTTCTTTTCTCTGGGGACTGTGCAATTTTAGAGTTAGTATATATAATTAGCAATGGAGGCTCCAGAGGGGCTTCCCCCCCATAAAATATAATGTTTTAGTTTTGTTTTTTAAAAGTTTGAAATTGTATGCATCAAGGCTGTTTTTTTGGCACAGGTGTAGTGCGATGTTGACTTCCCAGTTTTTGACCATACCTGGTTGATCTATAGGCACTTGACTTTGGGTGTTTTCACTAATGTGTAACATACCCAAATATATATATATATATATATATATATATATATATATATATATATATATATATATACACACACACACACACAGATCTATGTCAGATGATCAAGTTTTCAGAAACTCGAAATTCATACGGACGAGACCATAAGATCGAGTTTTCAAAAACTCGAACATCACAAAAAAAAACCAACAACAAAAATCTACTTTTTATGTTTATGATTATGTGGGGGGGCAAGCCTCCCTACACCTTCCATCTTGGGGGCTGTGCCCCCATACCCCATGCAACTTATACATACCAATGCCGAGATCGCACTACAGTGAAGAAAAGGGTAAATTTCCCGATCCTCACTGTACCACAATCTCCATTCAAAAGCTTTGAGTTTTCAAAAACTTGATTATATGGTCTCAACCATATGAATTTCGAGTTTCTGAAAACTCAATCAACTGATAGGGATCCATATATATATATATATATATATATATATATATATATACACACACACATACACACACATATATGTATATATATATATATATATATATATATATATATATATATATATATCTATATATATATATATATATATATATAGATATATATATATATATATATATATATGAAACTGCTGCCTAAAGCACCCTACTAGTGAAGTTTGGTTTGATAACAAGGCCACATTTCCTAGCATCCTCCACACAAATAAATAATACATGAATAACCATTTTTTAGCACTGCTGCTAGCATTCTGTTATTGCATTTAAATCTTGAACCATTTAATACCAGCTGACTTCTATGTGATTCTAAGCTACAGTGCCTTCTTGGCCAGTGTGACAGTCAGTTCCTCCCCACAAAAAAAAAATAAATAAATAAAAGCAGCCATGACCATATGGCAATGACAAATAGTGATTTGTTGTATAATCCATAAAAAGGTGAATCATTAGGCAAACTACTTGGATGACATTTACTTAGACTGACATGCTTTGTCCTCCTTTCATAAAGGAGACAAAGAGCTGATAGGCTTTCCTGATGGCCTTTGCTCTCTTCACATAATACCTGAGCTATCTTTAAATATCCAGCGTACATAATTACCATGCACCTTCATTTTGTGTTAGCTTCAAAGACAGAGAGATGAAAACACTTTATATGTGAAACATGCAGTGACTCTTATAACCACCCTACCATTCTGAAAAAACTGCATAGAACTCAGTGAATATTATAGCCTATGAATCTAAAATCCTTCCTGCTAGAATTGCTACTATCAAAATATTATTTTTCAAAGAGAAACTTTATTCCCAGATACAACTGGTTCAAAGGATAGCAAAAGCATTTTTTCTCTAATGGTGGTTAAGTCCTGGGGGTGGGGGGGACACAATGAGACTAATACTATGTAGCATCATTCTAGGAAACATTCAGCTTCGGGATGTAGAGAGACTTGGACCATTACGTACATGCATGATCCTTGTAGGAAACATTCAGCTTCATAACGTACAAAGACTTGTACAGAAACAGAAACTGCAGTGAAACATACCTTGACTAAGAAATGAATATCTAGTTTACAAAGGTCATTCAGAAAAATCCAACAGTCTGGGAATAAGGAAAGCTTTAGGGTTAATGGACTAATGTGCTGCCAAAAAGGTATCTTACTTTGACAAATAAAATTTTCCAGTTGAAGGCAAACAGTTCTGTATTCATTCCTGAAATGTTTACAATGAAAAGTAAATCCTCTATATCAGCACCTTCACTGACAAACTTCATGTTTGCTGGTGTGACAGTAGAGTTCTGCAAAACAGAAAACATTACAGACAGGCAACATGCTATCTGTTTTAAAAATGGGAACCAAACTATCTTGTTCACTTGGATGCTTTGAGAATCAGTTTGACCATGCCTCTTTCAACTTTGTGCAAAACCTCAGGATTCAAGGAGATGGATGGGAGGTAAAAAAAAGAAGTTTTGTCTTACCATAATGTTCCATCTGTGTTGTAAATCTTTATTCATTCAGTACTGATAGGACTTTGGTTCCATCCTCGGAACCAACACAGCTGTTTCCAAGCTCGAGCCAGCCAAAATCACTCAGCTAAGACCTACCCATAATGCCCCTCTCATAGTCTCTTCAGATCGAGTTTGCCCACCCCTATATTATAGAGATAATAAGAGAGATAGTAGGAGGCTCTCTCTGAGCAAATACCTTAACCAGGAGTTCCTAAAGTCCACCAGGAGTCCAGGCAGGGGGAAGGTGGGTGGGAAGTAATGAATGAATAAAGATCTACAACACAGATGTAATGTTATGGTAAGACATAACTTCTTTATCTGATGTTGTAAATCTTTATTCATTCCTTACTGATAGGACCGAGTCCCCAGCTACTTAAGTCCTGGATGGCCCTAAGGAAGGATATTCCTGAGTACCATAGAACCAAAGGATGCTCATCCCCTGGAGACCAAATCCAATTTGTAATGAATGATAAAGGTATAAGGTCTTACCCAAGTGGCTGCTGCGCAGATGTCATTCATAGAGGCTCTGGAATGAAAAGCCACAGAAGTAGCCATTGACCTAGTGGAATGAGCCTTTACTCTGGAAGGTAAGGACTGTTTATTCTGATGGTAGATGAAGGTAATGACGTTTCTAAGCCAGGAAGATAGAGTCACTTTGGAGACAGGTTTACCCAATCTGCATCCTGCAAAGGCCACAAACAATTGATTCGTTTTTCTGAAAGATTTAGTTCTGTCCAAATAAAAAATGAAGCTGCCTATGAACATCAAGATATACTCCCCTCTGTTCAAATGCTGAGGGAAGAAAAACCGGCAGGTCAGTAGATTGGTTAATTGGAAATCCAGAAATGACCTTGGGCAAGAAGGAAGGGTCAGTACATAGGGACACTCTATCCTTGTGGAAGTTCAAGTAAGGTCTTTTGACACTCAAGGCCTGCAACTCAGATGCTGTTCTCGCTGAGGTAAGTGCTACTAGAAGTAGAGTCTTCCATCATAAAAATGTTATATCACATTAATTAGAAGGTTCGAAAGGAGGGCTTGTTAATGACTGAAGTACCAAAGTCAAGTCCCAGGGTTCTATGGGGGGGGGGCTTGACAGGAGGTTTAACATAACTCCTTTCAAGAAAGTTTTGCACAGATGGTGTGACATAGAAGAATTATCGAATCCATTATGAAAATTTGAGATAGCTGCTAAGTGTACAGTAATTGTCGATGCCGAGGCTCCTGCATGTAGAAGAGTAGTCAGGTACTGTAGAATATTCTGAATAGGCATAGAGAAATGGTCTATGTCCTGATCTTTTGCCCATGTAGAGAATCTGGCCCATTTCCTAGAATAAATTTTCCTGGTGGAAGGTTTGTGAGAAGCCAGAAGAATTTTGTGGACAGCAGATGAAATATCGGGCATCCTGGCAATTATCGGACATGGAGGAACCAAGCTGTGAGCTTGAGGCTGTGGAGAATGGGGTGAATCAGTCCCTGTGGGTGAGATAGTAGACCCTGGGACTGATCCAGGATCAATGGGCTGTGAATTAGATGAGGCCATAGGAAAGGAAACCAGACTTAATGGCGCCAATAAGGGGCAATGAGGATCACTTGGCTTCTCAACCTTTGAGCTTTCTGGAGGAATTTCAGGATAAGGGGAAATGGGGGAAAGGCATACAGTAGACCCAGGGGCCAATCATGCATTAGAACATCCCTCTGTGGTTCCCCCCTGAGGGGGTATCAGGGCAAAGTAGCTTCTGTATTTGTTGTTTAGAGGGGAAGCAAACAGACTGCAACAAGGCCTGCCCCAACGGCAGAAGATCCGATCCACTATTGCAGGATTGAGGGACCACTCGTGAGACATCAGTATGTTCCTGCCCAGATTGCCCACAATAAGTTTGGAACTCCTGGGAATGTGCATTGCTATAAGAAAGTGGTTGGAAGCTATCACCCAGTGCCAAATCCTCTTGGCTTCCTGACACAGGGGGTAAGACCTGGTTCCACATTGTTTTTTTTATATACCAGACGACTGATATGTTGTCTATTTGAATTGCAATGGTCCCAGAAGGGAGGGATGTATGGAATGCTTGCAATGCTAAGAAAACTGCCCTCAATTCCAGGGCATTTATGTGCAAATTGGCCTCCATGGGGGACCAACTGCCTTGGATCATCTTTCCTGGAAATGCACCCCCCACCCTAACAGGGAAGCATCCATGGCCACCGTGGCCCTGGGCTGGGTAAGACAGAATGGTAGACACCAAAGATTTGATGCTGGCTTCATCCACCATAGCATTTCTTTCTTGCAAAGGTTTGTAAGGCGTATCATGTGGTTGAGTGGGTGAGTTAAGATTGACCATTGTGATGAAAGGAGCCACAGTAATAGTCTCATGTGCAACCTCGCAGGTGCTACTAGGGTAATGGCCGCTGCCATAGAGCCTACAAGTTGTAGTACAAGGAGTGCTGTTACAAAAGTCTGTGGAAGGAGGACTTGGATTTGCTTTCTTATTTTTGAAAGCCTGTGAGGAGGGAGGGAAGCTTGACAGGATGTTGTGTCGAACATCGCTCCAATAAATTCCAGTGTTTTTGTTGGGGACATTTGGGATTTGTCCTTGATGATCATAATCCCCAAGTGGAGAACAAAGCCTTGAGTGTAAGAGAGGCTGTGAATTAGAAGATTCCTGGTCATGGCGGTAAGGAGCCAATTGTCTAGATATGGAAACACCTGGAATCCTTGTAGTCAAACATGAGCAACTACAACTGCCATACATTTGGAGAACACTCAGGGGGCTGTCGAGAGACCGAAAGGCAGTACCCTGAACTGGTAGTGATTGGCTCCCAGCCAGAAGTGGAGAAATCTCCAGGAGCGCTGGTCCATCTTATGTGGTAATACACATCCTGGAGTTCTATAGAGCACATCCAGTTGTTCTTCCCTAGAAAAGGGAGAATGGACTATATCGTGACCATCCAGAATTTTTGAGGTTTTATAAATTTGTTCAATAGGCTGAGATCCAGGATTGGTCACCAGTCCCCTGTCTTTCTTAGCAATAAAAAGAACCTTGAGTAAAATCTGGATCCTCTCTGGTCTGGTGGGACTGGCTGAATGACTCTTTTTCTTAGCAACTTTTCTATTTCTAAGGCTGCTAATTCCCTCTGATTGGGTGGAACATCGGGGATTCGTTTGACAGGTCTGGGAGTAAGATCAAATGGGATATGGTAGCCCCTGGATATTATTCTCTGCACCCAAACATTGGTAGTAATAAGTTGCCAGGCTGGTAGGTGCACAGAAAAACGACCCCTGACTGCTTCCAGAGGAAAGCAATTGGGCCACTGCTCAGGAGCGCTGGTAGTGTGGGCCAGAGAAGGAATCTCTAGCACCCTGGTTACACGGACACCCTCTGCCCCAAAAGGGGTGTCTTCCAGATGAGTTGCCCCCTCTGCCCTGGGGGGATTGCTCACCACAAGTGTCACGAAAAGATCCTTGGGACTTTTTGAACCACAATTGTCCTCCCTTCTGTTTTCTGGAATAGGACCTCTGGGGGGAGGAAAAATGTATGCCCACAGCAGGCAAGGTCTTTTCATCTTTCTCACTTTGTGCTAGTGTGTCTCGAACTTTGGGACCAAAGAGTGAAGATTCATCGACAGGCACGTTGATGAAAGAAGATTTAAAGGGGTCTGTGAAATCACACAAACGTATCCAAGCATGACATCTCATGACAATGATTGATGCGGCTGCTTGAGCTGCCCCTCAGTGGTGTGAGATATCAGTTGCATTGAGGTGTTCGAGATAGATCCTAGGGTAGCTATCTGTGAGATACAGTGTCACCCACCTCATCAGGTAGTACCCCCACCAAAGAGGTAGACATTTCAGAAATTAGGTCTCCTTGGATGTGAGTGAAGTGTGCCAAATAGTTCAGTTAGCGAATGGCAAAGGTCGATGAAGCATAGGTCCACTACCTTCTGCCAGTTCTCTTTTGGTGGCCACCACCATGGCCATGGAAACAACTGTCAACTGCTTGGACCAATTGGGCTGGTGGATAAAATTTTGTCCGGCCTCCGGGGAATGGTTTCTACATTGTCCGGGGTCTTCCAGGCATGCTGCACAATCAACGTTACAAGCTCATCCACAGGTGGGGTCACCCAGGAAGTAGATGGCCAGGCATGTTAGGCCTGCAAGAACACCGATTCCTCCAAAGAAGGGTTAGAGGACTTCCAGTCTCCCCTCTGCTTGAGGATTTTAAAAATGTCTCCAAATGAGATGTCTTCTGGGGGAGACCATGGGGATCCTTCTCCCTCATCTCAATCGGTGTCCTCAGTGATAGATTCCTCAGGGGAATCAAGGTGCTTCCTCTTGCACAGTTTCTCCTGAGGTGGCTCCCCAGTGGGATTTTCTGAGGAGAATTCTGAAGAAAGACTTCCCTTCAAGGGAAGGTCTTGCGGCTCTCTTGCCTGGGGTCCTAGAGTAGGGGGGTTGGGACAGCTGCATGCTAGAGAGGGGTACAGGTGTTGATGCCATTGGTGCTGACTGCAAACCTGTGGAGGCAAGGACCCTCTCCGTCACCTGGAAAGCAAGCCCGCCCGAGGAGGGTTGGGAGCCCGGAATCGAGAAGGACAACCTCGGAACTAGAGTCACACCCCACACTGAGGAGCCCACCTCCAGGTGAGGATCTCCGAGAGGACTTGTAGCTGTTGGTGGAGCCATGGACACAGTGGCAGCTGGTGACTTCAAATTAACGGGGGGGGGGGGGCTGCAGGAGACAGCTAAATGGGTGGGGCCAACAAGAAGGGGTGTGGTCAACTAAAATGGGTGGCGCTATGGTGCACTGGGATCAATGCTGGACATGCTTACTTATTTACATGAAATAAATGCTCAGTTACTATGGCGCATGCTGAATACTCTACACAGCACACATTGTTACATATATATATATATATATATATATATACACTGCAGTGGTGGTGCTGCGGTAGCGTTGTCACCTCACAGTAAGATGGTGTCCTGTTCGATTCTCAGCAAGAGCATCTTCTGTGTGGAGACATGCGTGAATGGGCGTACCTTCATTGAAGGTTGTGCATCAGGGCTGGCAACTCAGCAAGTAAAAATCTACTGCCAATCATTAGCAGACCAGAGTTCCGCTGTGGTGACCCCTAACCGGGAAAAGCCGTAAGACACAACAACAACATATATATATATATATATATATATATATATATATATATATATATATATATATATATATATATATATATATATATATATATATATATATATACATACGTATATATACATAAATATATATATATATATATCTATATATATATATATATATATATATACATATACACACACACACACACACACACACACACACACACACACACACACATACACACACAGGTTGGTTTGAGCACTTACCTCTGTGGTATGCTGCAAACAGTACTTCGTACTCTGTTTCTGCACCTGAGGAAAAGCTGTGGTCTGAAACACAATAGGTCATACTGGATTTCTTTTTCCCCCTTTTTAATGGAGGCTCAAAAGGGACAGTTTAAAGTTTCCCAAGCAAATACTATTCACATGACCCCACCTGGTTCCAAATAAGTGCTTGTAGTCTCTTTCAGTTGTTCCTGTTAGGGGCTGCCGCATCAGATCTGTTTCCATTTTTTCCTGTCCTCTGCATCTTGCTCTGTCACCACATCACTTCCTCTACCACATCCATAAACCTAACCTTATGAGGCCTTCCTCTTTTCTTCCCTGGCAGCTCCATCCTTAGCATCCTTTTCCCAATATATCCAGCATCTCTCCTCAGCACATGTCCAAATCAACACAATCTCGCCTTTGGGCATGCCTTCTACCTCTTCTCCTTCAGCCAACAGTAGCCCAATTTCTGCCAGCACCCTGTTGGCTAACAGTACTGGTGGTGGTCATTGTTAACCCACATCACTTCCTCTACCACATCCATAAACCTAACCTTATGTGGCCTTCCTCTTTTCTTCCCTGGCAGCTCCATCCTTAGCATCCTTTTCCCAATATACCCAGCATCCCTCCTCAGCACATGTCCAAATCAACACAATCTCACCTTTGGGCATGCCTTCCCCCTCTTCTCCTTCAGCCAGCAGTAGCCCAATTTCTGCCAGTGTCCTGTTGGCTAACAGTATTGGTGGTGGTCATTGTTAACCCAGGCCTCAACCAATCCGGTATGGAATCTGTATTGTTGCCCACATATGTAATTTGGCAGAGGTTATATTGGATGCCCTTCCTGACGTAACCCTCCCCATTTATCCGGGCATGGGACCGGCACGAAGAAATGCACTGGCTTGTGCTTCCCCAGTGGCTGGGTTACATAAGTGCTTGTAGTATAGTACCAAATAAGTGCCTCTTGTGTTCCTCTGTGTATTGTGTTCCTCTGTACTTATAAAGTCCATTCGTCAGTCTTTATTTTGTGCAAACAAATCAATAACTCTTTGGTTGAAGTTGGGTATACTCCACATTAACTCCTTTCCTATGGAAATCATAGCCAATGCATTCAATCTTTCTTGCCCCATTGTACTACAAAGAAACGTTTTAATTCTTTTCAATGTTGAGAAACACCTTTCTGCCTCAGCAATTGACATTGGTGTGGTGGCTATAATTAACAACACATTGTAAATCTGTGAAAACACACTGGTTAAGGAGTTGTCCACCAAGAATTTTAACATCTGGACTGGACTGCCAGTTGCTGTAAAGTCTTCACATTGATACACCACTCCAAGTTCTGTTCTAAGTTGTCCCCTCAACAGGAATGGATAGTTGTCTATTGTTGCTGTGAATATATTTTCTGGAAACTCTCTTATGTATGTTGAAAACTTTTCAGGCAGAAGTAACTGAGAAGCTTGAAGATGGCCAGTTTGTTGAAATCATGATTTGCCTGGAACTTTATGACATCACACACTTCCTTTGCAGCAATTGACAATGTCTCGTGCAGTGGTCGGGAAGCTGATGGCCCTCGTCTACGTCTTGACAGGATGTTCTCTGTCTGCAGATACTGTTCTGCAATACCATCGATACCCGATCTGACACCGTCAATTTCATTCAAAAATGTATGCACATCCTTTTCAACAGCGGTTGCATCTGTGGTACGACACTGAAGTTGCCTGTACAGAATGTCGACATGGGGCATTATACGATGGAAAACAGTAAGCCAAAATTTAAATTCATCATCTTCAACTGTTCGCAGTAGCCCATTTGCTTCCTGTACAGTTGCTGCAGCAGATGTAGGACACTTGTACAAATAAAGAAAGCACTCCGCCAGCGACTCCAAGTTCTCGTACACTGCATTTACAGTATGGATGTTAAAATTCCACCGTGTTCCTGACACTCTTGGTATGCGTCATGATACTATACTATCCAGAGCAGCTTGTCTTTGAACTGAACGACGGAAAAAGACTGGAATTCCACCAAGTGTTAAAAAAATGTTCTTGCTTCTGTATTTTGTTGTGTGGCTCTTTGCATTACCAGATTAAGTTGGTGGGCAGAGCAGTGTACATAGTAGGCATATTTAAACTCTCCTCTTATGATGGCCTGGACCTCATGATGAACACCACTCATAACAGATGCACCATCATAACTCTGAGCAATCACTTTTTCATGCTAGTCTCCCACTACTTCCTTCAACTGTTGTTTTATCACGCCAGCAATATGTCCTGCTCTCTGTCCAAGTGGTGTAAAGTATCCCCAAAAATGTTCCAACACATGCCCATTGACAACGTAGCGGAACACAACAGCAATTTGCCATAGCCCAGCAAAATCAGTGGTTTCATCTGCAATTACTGCTACAAATTTTGCAGTACGAATCTCCTTTTTTATTTCTTCTCTGTATATTGTTAGCATGCAGTCCAGGAGTTCATATTGAACAGTTTTTGATGTTCCTTTAAGAACAGTTGAAGTTCTCAAGTGTTCAGCCAACTTCTGATCAAACTTGCAGCTGAAGTCTACCAGTCTCCGGAACATTCCTGCACTCAATGACTCTTCAGATTCATCATGGCCTCTTAAAGCAACTTCTTCTTCAGCACACAGCTTGATGCGGTCTATTATAAGTGATAGAACATGACGGTTTTCTTCCACTTTCTTGTGTCCTTCCACTGGTAAGGCCCGATATCCACAGTTCCCAACACTGCTAGACTCATTTGGTTGTCAAAATGTTTAGCAGAATGTTCATGCTTTCTGGACTTTTCTTCCATTCTCTTCCGGTCATTCATACCCTTTGATGTCCAGGCATCCTCTCCACCGAACAATAAACATGGGAAGCAGTACAAGCTGTTTGTTTCCTTACAACCACAGATCCAGGTGTGTTTGCCGTACACTGACCTGCTGAAGCTGTGTGTATATGCTCTTGACCTACTTGTACTTTGAGACTCCATCTTCAGATCAGGTGTGGGTCCTCCAGTCCTCTTTATTCTTAACTTTTCATTCAGAGTTAAATCTTTAAAACTAATAGATTTCAGATAAGCCACTGTAACACTCTGCTCACTCATTCTGGTTATTGTAGTTGTTGTAACTCTGAAATGAAGATATTGCAGAAATGATTTAAGTGCCACTGTTGTATACATGTTAAAGTACATCTTCGGAAACAGCACTCATTTCATTGACAGTCTGCCACAGCCATGACCTACCTACCAACTATCTGGTGTGGCCTTGCCAGGATTAAAAAGACTATATTAATGCATTTGTGATGCACACACTGTCACAGCTTGCATTATGTCTTAATTCTGGCTTTGCAGGACTAACAGGGGCAGTCATTCCATTGCCCCCACTATACTTTCTACTTTGATCCTTTCAGCATTAAAATACATCTGCTGCACAGAGACAGTAGTCACAGCTTGTATGCATATTGCTTACTCCCTCAGACATATTAGTTTTGCAAAGCCAGAATTACAACAGTAAATGGTCAGTTATTTCATTCTAACACTGACATGAAAGTCCCCCATTCCAACAGGCTACCAAACGTACATGGCTTGAACCTCTGAAATCAGAAAGCAAAACAGTAATGAACTGCATCTTAATGGCTGCATTAATTTAGTCCATTGCACAGAAACAGTAGTTACAGGCTTGCACAACAGCAGGGTTTACCCAAATAAACAGTTATCTTGCAAAGCCATGACTATGACAGTAAACAAGGCCAGTCACCTCAATGAATTCACAAACACCCCCCCATTACCTAAGTGAAGTAGCTGCTTTTTACCTGTCAGGATTAAAGTACAAATAATAGTAACAGCTGTGTTGCATACTTTCATTTTGTTGACAGACTCACTAACACAGCTTGTGTGCACCAGCCAAGTACACATTTCATTATAAATTTAATTTTATTTACCAGAGTTTCTACAATAAAACATGGTTTTTAAAAACAAAATCCCCCCCCCCCCCCCCACACACACACACAAACACACACACACGCATAAACCACACTCAGATTTCAGAGCTTCTGGTTGATCTTACTTCAGTGAAATGTACATTACTGTTGCAAATGTAGACAGAACTGCAGCTATTCACATATAAGCATTGCCCCCAGCCCAACTCCCTACCCAGAGAAACTGCTTTCAACCTACAATGTTTACGTAAAATAAATCTCCATGGTTACATTATTGCATTTCTTTCACATCACAACAGCCAAGAACTTGCACATGATCTTACTTTATTTGGTGGTGGCAGTGTGTGTGTGTGTGTGTGTGTGTGTGTGTGTGTGTGTGTGTGTGTGTGTGTGTGTGTGTGTGTGTGTGTGTGTGTGTTGTGGGGGGGTGCAGATGTATAGTGTCTAATGCTATTGATTTCTGTGGATGTAAAGTACAGGCTATTTCATTTCAGAGACCTATTTCTGACAAATGATACAAAATGCCCCAACAGATGTCCAACCTCCAGAAAGACTCCTAAATGGCCAAAATACCATCATACTGTAACCATTGTCATAGCCAAGCATTTTCAAATGCAGTTATTTCCTTATTTCTATGCACAATATATTTTAATTTTATTTTCCAGAAAAGAAGGATGCATACAGAGTACCATTCCCAGACCAATAAATATAACAGAAATGATATTCCAGGCATTCCATTTCACATGTACTGATTCTGAAGTACCACAGATACTGATTTAAACAATGTGTGTGTACACTGCCTGATATTTTTTTTAGATTATTCTAATGTAAGCCCAAGCATTCTACCATAACTAAAAATGTTAATCTTATGTTTTTCATTTTCTTATAATTGTAGGTACTCTCAGACAATACTGCCAAAAAAAAAAATAGAACTGCAGTAGTCATGCTAATGACCCCCCCCCCCAAAAAAAAAATATACTGTTAATTACACTCAGACCTCTTGTTCTGGGAAAATGTTAAGAGTAAAACAAAGTAAAACATAACACAGCTTTATTATTATCACTATAAGTTTATTTCTTTCTGTTCTTATGTTCTTAAACACATTCAGGCCCTTTGTTAAGAGGGAAGCACATCAGCTAACTTAGATAAATGTGTCACTGACTGCTTGCTGCTGCTAACCACTGAATATGATCACAACAAAGTACACTAAAACACATGAAACATTAATCCTCAGGGCAGGGTACACACCTGGACTGTCATAAAATCATAAAAAATCAGATTTGTCTTCTTGCTGTAACTAGCAAGCTATTCAGCTTACAGACACACTGTCACCAACTTCATTCAAGAGTGTGAAATAATTTTTTGACTTAAAGCCATTTACTTTGGGGCTGCTATTTTGGGGAGGGAATAGAATCCACAGCCTTCTGATCTTCCAGAATCAAATAAGGGTTATTCTGCTCTTAAGTTAAGAGTCTTAACACTGTGTGTAATTTCTTATCACTTGTATACTCTGCATCCTTTCTGTAAAAGTCGGTGCCATCTGAAGTGGGTCTTGTCTGAAAGAGGGCCGAATGAATGTTTAACTACCTCAGTATTGTTTTGGCAGGTGTAGCCTGAAGCCAGCATGATTCACTGGAGTGTATTAATCCATTGCATTAGTCAATTATTAATTTGTTCATCTCCAGGAAATTAGCTTAAAATACTTTAAAACCTTCTATATTTTATATATATATATATATATATATATATATATATATATATATATATATATATATGTATAAATAATATATACATATATATACATATATATATATATATATATACATATACTGTCATGAGGCTAATATTATGTCCCTCAACAAGTTACCTTACATTTTGCTACTTTAGGTGCAGAAACCAAGACTGCAAAGTGTGTGTAAACATTTATTCTTACAGAAAAAGTACATTTGCTAGCATTCTTTCACTATGCTCAAAACCACAAAAACTGGTACTTTAAATACACTGCTACCCTGTGTGCCAAACTATCATTATGAGTGTCCAATCAAGACAAAATGAAGCGGAGAAGAAAAAAAATATTTCAGTGCCTTGGCTACATGACAGCTTACTTAATATCTAGATGAAAACAAAAAGGTTGTGAGACATGAAAAAAATAAATTACTTTTTAAATACATTACTAGAATGCCAGTCAAAATCAAGTATAAAAAGACAAGCAGCCAACCAATAACATGCATTTTCTGAATAAGCATAAAACAGTATAAAATATGACAAATCCAAAACATTCTGCAAAATCAAGGACAGATTAAAAGCCATGACTGTACTTGTGTCTACCTTGGATACTCTAACTGTATAACTGCTCCTTGCCTTGCTTGGACACATCTAAAGTCACTACATGGGGGAGTGGGGTACAACAAGTATGTCACAATTTGAAATATCTCTGGCTGACGGTGATGGCCCAGCCCTTGACACATTTCATATACTCTCATCCTCAGAGTAAGAAATCTGGATAAAGCCATAAATAAAAGTAGGACAAAGGCCCAAAAATACAGACAATTTTTAAATATTCCTCTTACAAACTTAGAAAGTTAGGTGAAATTGAAGTGTATTAACCCACCACCGAGTTTGAGCAGGTATGGGCGTGCCCGCCGTGATTGACATGCGGGAGGGCAGGATTAACAACGGCAATGCTAATGTAACGGTACATCCATACAATTAAAAACGGAGCATTTAATAAGCACAAACGTGCTAATAATGACATTCGAGCAATCAGTCCCTTTCCATTAAAATAATAAAATGTTTGCGTGTGAGTACAGTCTTATTTGTAGTGTACAGTTTAAATGGAATCTTACTGTGTATTTTATTCATGGCTGTTGTATAAACTATACAAGTTACTGGTTTGGCCCTGGTCATGGAAGAAAAGGTTCCGTAGACTAGCCTACCTACACAGTAAACAAATGGAAAATAACAGCATATGACCACAGCAACTGTGGTTAAAAATTGAAAACTGTGTGTATTAGCTCTGCTGCACTATAATCAGCTGAAGTAGCTTCCATGAGAATACTTTAGTTCAACCAGTATTGGCAACAGTCAGATTGCTACTGAAGTATTTTGGTTCTGATTAACCATACATTTTGTCACATTTTGTGCCATACCCTTTAATAAACTTTTTTAATAAAGCAGTTCTTCTCACAGCATACTATGATTTCATTTGTATACCTTCTCTGTCATCGTCTTGGATTCTTTGCAGTCTGGTCAGTCAAAGTTCCGTATTTGAGCAATAATACAGCCATCGTTCGTTATTAAAAATGTTCCTGGCTTTTTGGCAAACTGCTTAACTAAATTGCATTTTCTAAACGTACTGAAAACACCAGATGACTGATTAGAAATTGCTTTAACGACTGCTTCAGGGCTGACAGCTGTGTGATCATTGAGCGTTAGAGCTGTTGCCCTGATAACGGAAAAGTACCGTATTTTGTTTATCAGTTCAGTCAACAAACTTAATTCCTTTACTTGGCTGTTTTTTAAACCTTCCCACCCCTTTCCTATGTTACTTTAACATTGCGCCAGTGGCACTTCTCTCTCTAATGGACATGGGTAACCTGTAAGTGGTTAATCTCCCAGCCCCATGCTTACACTTATCAAGGGTATCAGAACTTGTCAGATCACATCAATCACACAATTAACTTGTGTTTCGCATATCGCATATATTACCTAGTGTTATGGTGGCATCTTTCAATCAAACGGTGGGCGGTGCAGTCAAAATGCTCGCAGGCGGTGTTTGGGCGTGGCTTGCTACTGCGCATCTGGTGGGTTAATACACTTCAATTTCGTCGAAAGTTAAGTAGGTCTTGCATCAGTATGAATTTTCTTGGGGGTATGAAATCTGATACTCAAACATCTGTCATTTTCTAACTTCAATCTTTAATGAAAATCTGGATATTCTGCAAAAATCTGTACACAGACACACACTTTACACGTTCTTCTTTTTAGAGAGAAGAATGATAAACTGCGTATAGAGGCAAAGAGCCTGTGTGTGTGATCACCTTTGTAAACATGAAAATGCTGAAATTGTCACAGCCTGACCTGTTTCCTATGATTTGATTACAGGGTGTCGTATTATCTTAGTTTTATATCCTTCTCTTGCATAAAATATGCTAATCAGAGCTTTTAGCAAAGTTAAACACTTTCATACTGAAGCATTTATTCATCTAATAAACAAAGTATCTGATCTTGATTTTTTTGCACTATAACAAGCTTGCGTGGTGTAAAAGTAGCATTTAGCCAACTGTCCACTACAAATTAGCTCTGACTCTAGTAACAAGAGCGTCAGTGCATTTGCACTTTGTCTATATAGATTAGATTACAGCAAAATTCATACTATGTTCCCCAGTGTCTGTTTCCTTGACCAAGTTCACCCCATTTGCCTTTTTTTAAACATTCCTATATGCTGGCAGAACTTCATGTTTGCTATTTAGCTATTAACAATTTAGCAACTGCACTGTGCATACACTGTAAAAACATGTTTTTAAAGATTTCACCAAGCTGCTTTTGAAGGAAATAAAGAGCAGAGTAATGTCAGTGCCCTGAACTTCACAAAAACAGCAGCACACACTTTTTATGTAGCAGTATCAATGACACAGAAATACAAGACTCTCCTTTATGTCACAGCATAGCACAAGATCCATGACTGTTTTACAAAAGCTGTTTTTCAGACTGAGAGAAATGAGGTTCAGCCGTTACACCTGCTTAGTGAAATCAGAAAATTAAAAAAAAAAAAAAACTCTTTTCGTGAATCTAACCAAACTTAAAATTCTAACCCTAAAAACTCTGTTAATAACCCTAAAACTGTAACACCAGTTCTAAACCTAAAACCCTAGCATTAATCCCTCAACAGTCTTCAGAAAGTGAAACTTAAAATTACACTACTTTTATATAACAGCCTTTCACATGGTAGGAATAACCATGGTCCTCTTACCAGTACCTGTCATAGGTCAAAGCCAGCTGTTACTGGCCCTTCTGAACTGTCACTGTCCTATTTGCCAGCCATCACTACAAACTTAAGTTATCCCACTGCAAGATGTTCCCAAACAGTTAATTACCATGACACCATTATAACCAGTATACCTGCATTCACAGCAAAGAAAATTATACTGATGCAGCCACTCCCAGAAAACTTTTGTCACTTACACAACCTACTTTTAGTGATGCTAACTTCAGTTTTCTAATTCTACTAGTTTGTTTCCAGCTATAGTGCTTATTTTTCCTTTGTTACACAACTACACTTTTAAATGTTGAACAATTTTTCAAATCACCAATATTAACAAACACCTTGAAATATATCATGAATGCTATACCACAATCTAATATGACATGTTAAGTAAACATTTTTCAATTGGTTACTCCAGGAGGCAAGAGCTAGACAACTTCCTACCTCATTGCTAACCACATAAATTCCCCCCAAACTTTTTGCACTTTACACAAAGTATGAATGAAATCCTGTGAACTAATTAACCCAGCTGAAAAGTGTAGTACTACACTAGTTCCACCATACAACTGAACTAACCACCGACATTTGGGCCATTTTCTGCTGATAATATATATAATCCATATCTTGTAAAGCTTTAGTGCTGCACACAGCATCACTCAGTCTCACTCCCAGTTTCAGCTGCCACCATCTTTATTATTATC